>NC_056446.1:36357664-36622664 GCF_018296145.1 Oncorhynchus tshawytscha
GACAGACCAGCTAGATCTACTGTCTCTATTATATTATGACAGACCAGCTAGATCTACTGTCTCTATTATATTATGACAGACCAGCTAGATCTACTGTCTCTATTATATTATGACAGACCAGCTAGATCTACTGTCTCTATCTATATTATGACAGACCAGCTAGATCTACTGTCTCTATTATATTATGACAGACCAGCTAGATCTACTGTCTCTATTATATTATGACAGACCAGCTAGATCTACTGTCTCTATTATATTATGACAGACCAGCTAGATCTACTGTCTCTATTATATTATGACAGACCAGCTAGATCTACTGTCTCTATTATATTATGACAGACCAGCTAGATCTACTGTCTCTATTATATTATGACAGACCAGCTAGATCTACTGTCTCTATTATATTATGACAGACCAGCTAGATCTACTGTCTCTATTATATTATGACAGACCAGCTAGATCTACTGTCTCTATTATATTATGACAGACCAGCTAGATCTACTGTCTCTATTATATTATGACAGACCAGCTAGATCTACTGTCTCTATTATATTATGACAGACCAGCTAGATCTACTGTCTCTATTATATTATGACAGACCAGCTAGATCTACTGTCTCTATTATATTATGACAGACCAGCTAGATCTACTGTCTCTATTATATTATGACAGACCAGCTAGATCTACTGTCTCTATTATATTATGACAGACCAGCTAGATCTACTGTCTCTATTATATTATGACAGACCAGCTAGATCTACTGACTCTATTATATAATGACAGACCAGCTAGATCTACTGACTCTATTATATTATGACAGACCAGCTAGATCTACTGTCTTTATTATATTATGACAGACCAGCTAGATCTACTGTCTCTATTATATTATGACAGACCAGCTAGATCTACTGTTTCCATTATATTATGTCAGACCAGCTAGATCTACTGTCTCTTCTACATTATGACAGACCAGCTAGATCTACTGTCTCTATTATATTATCACAGACCGGCTAGATCTACTGTATCTATTATATTATGACAGACCAGCTAGATCTACTGTTTCTAATACATTATGACAGACCAGCTAGATCTACTGTCTCTGTTATATTATCACAGACAAGCTAGATCTACTGTCTCTAATATATTATGACAGACCAGATAGATCTACTGTCCCTATTATATTATGACAGACCAGCTAGATCTACTGTCTCTATTATATTATGACAGACCAGCTAGATCTACTGTCTCTATTATATTATGACAGACCAGCTAGATCTACTGTCTCTATTATATTATGACAGACCAGCTAGATCTACTGTCTCTATTATATTATGACAGACCAGCTAGATCTACTGTCTCTATTATATTATGACAGACCAGCTAGATCTACTGTCTCTATTATATTATGACAGACCAGCTAGATCTACTGTCTCTATTATATTATGACAGACCAGCTAGATCTACTGTCTCTATTATATTATGACAGACCAGCTAGATCTACTGTCTCTACTATATTATGACAGACCAGCTAGATCTACTGTCTCTATTATATTATGACAGACCAGCTAGATCTACTGTCTCTATTATATTATGACAGACCAGCTAGATCTACTGTCTCTATTATATTATGACAGACCAGCTAGATCTACTGTCTCTATTATATTATGACAGACCAGCTAGATCTACTGTCTCTATTATATTATGACAGACCAGCTAGATCTACTGTCTCTATTATATTATGACAGACCAGCTAGATCTACTGTCTCTATTATATTATGACAGACCAGATAGATCTACTGTCTCTATTATATTATGACAGACCAGCTAGATCTACTGTATCTATTATATTATGACAGACCAGCTAGATATACTGTCTCTATTATATTATGACAGACCAGCTAGATCTACTGTCTCTATTATATTATGACAGACCAGCTAGATCTACTGACTCTATTATATTATGACAGACCAGCTAGATCTACTGACTCTATTATATTATGACAGACCAGCTAGATCTTCTGTCTCTATTATATTATGACAGACCAGCTAGATCTACTGTCTCTATTATATTATGACAGACCAGCTAGATCTACTGTCTCTATTATATTATGACAGACCAGCTAGATCTACAGTCTCTATTATATTATGACAGACCAGCTAGATCTACTGTCTCTATTATATTATGACAGACCAGCTAGATCAACTGTCTCTATTATATTATGACAGACCAGCTAGATCTACTGTCTCTATTATATTATGACAGACCAGCTAGATCTACTGTCTCTATTATATTATGACAGACCAGCTAGATCTACTGTTTCTATTATATTATGACAGACCAGCTAGATCTACTGTCTCTATTATATTATGACAGACCAGCTAGATCTACTGTCTCTATTATATTATGACAGACCAGCTAGATCTACTGTCCCTATTATATTATGACAGACCAGCTAGATCTACTGTATCTACTATATTATGACAGACCAGCTAAATCTACTGTCTCTATTATATTATGACAGACCAGGAAAATCTACTGACTTTATTATATTATGACAGACCAGCTAGATCTACTGTCTCTACTATATTATGACAGAACAGCTAGACCTAATGCCCTCTATTCTATTAAGACAGACCAGCTAAATCTACTGTCTCTATTATATTATGACAGACCGATAGATCTACTGTCTCTATTATATTATGAAAGACCAGCTAGATCTAATGTCTCTAATATATTATGACAGACCAGCTAGATCTATTGTCTCTATTATATTATGACAGACCAGCTAGATCTACTGTCTCTATTATATTATGACAGACCAGCTAGATCTGCTGTCTCTATTATATTATGACAGACCAGCTAGATCTACTGTCTCTATTATATTATGACAGACCAGCTAGATCTGCTGTCTCTATTATATTATGACAGACCAGCTAGATCTACTGTCTCTATTATATTATGACAGACCAGCTAGATCTACTGTCTCTATTATATTATGACAGACCAGCTAGATCTACTGTCTCTATTATATTATGACAGACCAGCTAGATCTACTGCCTCTGTTATATTATGACAGACCAGCTAGATCTACTGTTCTATTATAATATGACAGACTAGCTAGATCTACTGTCTCTATAATATTATGAAAGACCATCTAGATCTGCTGTCTCTATTATATTATGACAGACCAGCTAGATCTACTGTCTTTATTATATTATGACAGACCGGCTAGATCTACTGTCTCTGACAGACCGGCTAGATCTACTGTCTCTATTATATCATGACAGACCAGCTAGATCTATGTCTCTATCATATTATGACAGACCTACTGTCTCTATCATATTATGACAGACCAGCTAGATCTACTGTCTCTATTATATTATGACAGACCAGCTAGATCTACTGTCTCTATTATATTATGACAGACCAGCTAGATCTACTGTCTCTATTATATTATGACAGACCAGCTAGATCTACTGTCTCTATCATACTATGACAGACCAGCAGACCAGCTAGATCTAATGTCTCTATTATATTATGACAGACCAGCTAGATCTAATGTCTCTATTATAATATGACAGACCAGCTAGATCTACTGTCTCTATAATATTATGACAGACCAGCTAGATCTACTGTCTCTATTATATTATGACAGACCAGCTAGATCTACTGTCTTTATTATATTATGACAGACCAGCTAGATCTACTGCCTCTATTATATTATGACAGACCAGCTAGATCTACTGTCTTTATTATATTATGAAAGACCAGCTAGATCTAATGTCTAATATATTATGACAGACCAGCTAGATCTACTGTCTCTATTATATTATGACAGACCAGCTAGATCTACTGACTCTATTATATCATGACAGACCATCTAGATCTACTGTCTCTGTCATATTATGACAGACCAGCTAGATCTACTGTCTCTATTATATTATGACAGACGCTAGATCTGTCTCTATTATATCATGACAGACCAGCTAGATCTACTGTCTATATTATATTATGACAGACCAGCTAGATCTAATGTCTCTATTATATTATGACATCCCAGCTAGATCTTCTGTCTCTATTATATTATGAAAGACCAGCTAGATCTACTGTCTCTATCATATAATATGACAGACCAGCAGGATCTACTGTCTCTATTATATTATGACAGACCAGCTAGATCTACTGTCTCTATCATATTATGACAGACCAGCTAGATCTACTGTCTCTATTATATTATGACAGACCAGCTATATCTACAGTCTCAATTATGATATGACAGACCAGCTAGATCTAATGTCTCTATTATATTATGCCAGACCAGCTAGATCTACTGTCTCTTTTATATTATGACAGACCAGCTAGATCTACTGTCTCTATTATATAATGACAGACCAGCTAGATCTACTGTCTCTATTATATTATGACAGACCAGCTAGATCTACTGCCTCTGACAGACATATATTATGACAGACAGACCAGCTAGATATTATGACTAGCTAGATCTACTGTCTTTATTATATTATGACAGACCAGCTAGATATACTGCCTCTATTATATTATGACAGACCAGCTAGACCTACTGTCTCTATTATAATATGACAGACCAGCTTGATCTACTGTCTAAATAATAATATGACAGACCAGCTAGATCTAATGTCTCTATTATATTATGACAGACCAGCTAGATCTACTGTCTTTATTATATTATGACAGACCAGCTAGATCTACTGTCTCTATTATATTATGACAGACCAGCTAGATCTACTGTCTCTATCATATTATGACAGACCACCTTGATCTACTGTCTCTATTATATTATGACAGACCGGCTAGATCTACTGACTCTATTATATCATGACAGACCAGCTAGATCTACTGTCTCTATTATATTATGACAGACCAGCTAGATCTACTGTCTCTATTATATTATGACAGACCAGCTAGATCTACTGTCTCTATTATATTATGACAGACCAGCTAGATCTACTGTCTCTAATATATTATGACAGACCAGCTAGATATACTGCTCTATACTGCTCTATTATGACACAGACAGCTAGATCTACTGTCTCTATTATATTATGACAGACCAGCTAGATCTACTGTCTCTATTATATTATGACAGACCAGCTAGATCTATGTCTCTATCATATTATGACAGACCAGCTAGATCTACTGTCTCTATTATATTATGACAGACCAGCTAGATCTACTGTCTCTATTATATTATGACAGACCAGCTAGATCTACTGTCTCTATTATATTATGACAGACCAGCTAGATCTACTGTCTCTATTATATTATGACAGACCAGCTAGATCTACTGTCTCTATTATATTATGACAGACCAGCTAGATCTACTGTCTCTATTATATTATGACAGACCAGCTAGATCTACTGTCTCTATATTATGACAGACCAGCTAGATCTACTGTCTCTATTATATTATGACAGACCAGCTAGATCTACTGTCTCTATTATATTATGACAGACCAGATCTAGATCTACTGTCTCTATTATATGACAGACCAGCTGATCTAAGACCAGCTAGATCTACTGTCTCTATTATATTATGACAGACCAGCTAGATCTACTGTCTCTATTATATTATGACCAGACTAGCTATGATCTACTGATCTAAATATTATATTATGACAGACCAGCTAGATCTACTGTCTCTATTATATTATGACAGACCAGCTAGATCTACTGTCTCTATTATATTATGACAGACCAGCTAGATCTACTGTCTCTATTATATTATGACAGACCAGCTAGATCTACTGTCTCTATTATATTATGACAGACCAGCTAGATCTACTGTCTCTATTATATTATGACAGACCAGCTAGATCTACTGACAGACCAGCTCTACTGTATATTATGACAGACCAGATCTAGATCTACTGACCAGCTCTATTATATTATGACAGACCAGCTAGATCTACTGTCTCTATTATATATATGACAGACCAGCTAGATCTACTGTCTCTATTATATTATGACAGACCAGCTAGATCTACTGTCTCTATTATATTATGACAGACCAGCTAGATCTACTGTCTCTATATATTATGACAGACCAGCTAGATCTACTGTCTCTATTATATTATGACAGACCAGCTAGATCTACTGTCTTTATTATATTATGACAGACCAGCTAGATCTACTGTTTATTATATTATGACAGACCAGCTAGATCTACTGTCTCTATTATATTATGACAGACCAGCTAGATCTACTGTCTCTATTATATAATGAGAGACCAGCTAGATCTACTGTCTCTATTATATTATGACAGACCGGCTAGATCTACTGACTCTATTATATCATGACAGACCAGCTAGATCTACTGCCTCTGTCATATTATGACAGACCAGCTAGATCTACTGTCTCTATTATATTATGACAGACCAGCTAGATCTACTGTCTCTATTATATTATGACAGACCAGCTAGATCTACTGTCTCTATTATATTATGACAGACCAGCTAGATCTACTGTCTCTATTATATTATGACAGACCAGCTAGATCTACTGTCTCTATTATATTATGACAGACCAGCTAGATCTACTGTCTCTATTATATTATGACAGACCAGCTAGATCTACTGTCTCTATTATATTATGACAGACCAGCTAGATCTACTGTCTATCTATTATTATGACAGACCAGCTAGATCTACTGTCTCTATTATATTATGACAGACCAGCTAGATCTACTGTCTCTATAATATTATGACAGACCAGCTAGATCTATGTCTCTTATATATTATGACAGACCAGCTAGATCTACTGTCTCTATTATATTATGACAGACCAGCTAGATCTACTGTCTCTATTATATTATGACAGACCAGCTAGATCTACTGTCTCTATTATATTATGACAGACCAGCTAGATCTACTGTCTCTATTATATTATGACAGACCAGCTAGATCTACTGTCTCTATCTATATTATACAGACCAGCTAGATCTACTGTCTCTATTATATTATGACAGACCAGCTAGATCTACTGTCTCTATTATATTATGACAGACCAGCTAGATCTAGATCAGACCAGCTGATCTACTGTCTCTATTATATTATGACAGACCAGCTAGATCTACTGTCTCTATTATATTATGACAGACCAGCTAGATCTACTGTCTCTATTATATTATGACAGATCAGCTAGATCTACTGCCTCAATTATATTATAACAAACCAGCTAGATATACTGCCTCTATTATATATAACAGACCAACTAGATCTACTGTTTCTATTATATTATGAAAAACCAGCTAGATCTACTGTCTCTATTATATTATGACAGACCAGCTAGATCTAAAGTCTCTATTATATTATGACAGACCAGCTATATCTACTGTCTCTATTATATTATGACAGACCAGCTAGATCTACTGTCTCTATTATATTATGACAGACCAGCTAGATCTACTGTCTCTATTATATTATAACAGACCAGCTAGATCTACTGTCTCTATTATATTATGACAGAGCTAGATCTAGATCTATTATGACTAGATCTACTGTCTCTATTATATTATGACAGACCAGCTAGATCTACTGTCTCTATTATATTATGACAGACCAGCTAGATCTACTGTCTCTATTATATTATGACAGACCAGCTAGATCTACTGTCTCTATTATATGACAGACCAGACTAGACCAGCTAGATCTACTGTCTCTATTATATTATGACAGACCAGCTAGATCTACAGACCAGCTGATCTGTCTCTATTATATTATGACAGACCAGCTAGATCTACTGTCTCTATATTATATTATGACAGACCAGCTAGATCTACTGTCTCTATTATATTATGACAGACCAGCTAGATCTACTGTCTCTATTATATTATGACAGACCAGATCTAGATCTATTATGACAGACCAGCTAGATCTACTGTCTATTATATTATGACAGACCAGCTAGATCTACTGTCTCTATTATATTATGACAGACCAGCTAGATCTACTGTCTCTATTATATATTATGACAGACCAGCTAGATCTACTGTCTCTATTATATTATGACAGACCAGCTAGATCTACTGTCTCTATTATATTATGACAGACCAGCTAGATCTACTGTCTCTATTATATTATGACAGACCAGCTAGATCTACTGTCTATTATATTATGACAGACCAGCTAGATCTACTGTCTCTATTATATTATGACAGACCAGCTAGATCTACTGTCTCTATTATATTATGACAGACCTAGCTCTATCTATATGACCTCTATTATATTATGACAGACCAGCTAGATCTACTGTCTCTATTATATTATGACAGACCAGCAAGATCTACTACTGTCTCTTATCTATTATGACAGACCAGCTAGATCTACTGTCTCTATTATATTATGACAGACCAGCTAGATCTACTGTCTCTATTATATTATGACAGACCAGCTAGATCTACTGTCTATTATATTATGACAGACCAGCTAGATCTACTGTCTCTATTATATTATGACAGACCAGCTAGATCTACTGTCTCTATTATATTATGACAGACCAGCTAGATATACTGTCTCTATTATATTATGACAGACCAGCTAGATCTACTGTCTCTATTATATTATGACAGACCAGCTAGATCTACTGTCTCTATTATATTATGACAGACCAGCTAGATCTACTGTCTCTATTATATTATGACAGACCAGCTAGATCTACTGTCTCTATTATATTATGACAGACCAGCTAGATCTACTGTCTCTATTATATTATGACAGACCAGCTAGATCTACTGTCTCTATTATATTATGACAGACCAGATCTACTGATCTATTATATTATGACAGACCAGCTAGATCTACTGTCTCTCATATATTGCTGACAGACCAGCTAGATCTACTGTCTCTATTATATTATGACAGACCAGCAAGATCTACCGTCTCTATTATAATATGACAGACCAGCTAGATCTACTGTCTAAATTATATTATGACAGACCAGCTAGATCTACTATCTAAATTATATTATGACAGACCAGCTAGATCTACTGTCTCTATTATATTATGACAGACCAGCTATATTCTAATGTCTCTATTATTTTATGACAGACCAGCTAGATCTACTGTCTCTATTATAATATGACAGACCAGCTAGATCTACTGTCTCTATTATATTATGACAGACCAGCTAGATCTACTGTATCTATTATATTATGACAGACCAGCTAGATCTACTGTCTCTATTATATTTTGACAGAACAGCTAGATCTACTGTCTCTATTATATTATGACCAGCTAGATCTAGCTATTATATCTACTGTCTCTATTATATTATGACAGACCAGCTAGATCTACTGTCTCTATTATATTATGAGAGACCAGCTAGATCTACTGTCTCTATTATATTATGATAGACCGGCTAGATCTACTGACTCTATTATATTATGACAGACCAGCTAGATCTACTGTCTCTATTATATTATGACAGACCAGCTAGATCTACTGTCTCTATTATATTATGACAGACCAGCTAGATCTACTGTCTCTATTATATTATGACAGACCAGCTAGATCTACTGTCTCTATTATATTATGACAGACCAGCTAGATCTACTGTCTCTATCATATTATGACAGACCAGCTAGATCTACTGTCTCTATTATATTATGACAGACCAGCTAGATCTACTGTCTCTATTATATTATGACAGACCAGCTAGATCTACTGTCTCTATTATATTATGACAGACCAGCTAGATCTACTCTATGTGACAGACTCTATTATATTATGACAGACCAGCTAGATCTACTGTCTCTAGACCAGCTAGATCTATGTCTCTATTATATGACAGACCAGCTAGATCTACTGTCTCTATTATATTATGACAGACCAGCTAGATCTACTGTCTCTATTATATTATGACAGACCAGCTAGATCTACTGTCTCTATTATATTATGACAGACCAGCTAGATCTACTGACTCTATTATATTATGACAGACCAGCTAGATCTACTGTCTCTATTATATTATGACAGACCAGCTAGATCTACTGTCTCTATTATATTATGACAGACCAGCTAGATCTACTGTCTCTATATATATATGACAGACCAGCTAGATCTACTGTCTCTATTATATTATGACAGACCAGCTAGATCTACTGTCTCTATTATATATTATGACAGACCAGCTAGATCTACTGTCTCTATTATATTATGACAGACCAGCTAGATCTACAGCTCTATTATATTATGACAGACCAGCTAGATCTACTGTCTCTATATATATGACAGACCAGCTAGATCTACTGTCTCTATTATATTATGACAGACCAGCTAGATCTACTGTCTCTATTATATTATGACAGACCAGCTAGATCTACTGTCTATTATGACATATTATGACAGACCAGCTAGATCTACTGTCTCTATTATATTATGACAGACCAGCTAGATCTACTGTCTCTATTATATTATGACAGACCAGCTAGATCTACTGTCTCTATTATATTATGACAGACCAGCTAGATCTACTGTCTCTATTATATTATGACAGACCAGCTAGATCTAGATGTCTCTATTATATTATGACAGACCAGCTAGATCTACTGTCTCTATTATATTATGACAGACCAGCTAGATCTACTGTCTCTATTATATTATGACAGACCAGCTAGATCTACTGTCTCTATTATATTATGACAGACCAGCTAGATCTACTGTCTCTATTATATTATGACAGACCAGCTAGATCTACTGTCTCTATTATATTATGACAGACCAGCTAGATCTACTGTCTCTATTATATTATGACAGACCAGCTAGATCTACTGTCTCTATTATATTATGACAGACCAGCTAGATCTACTGTCTCTATTATATTATGACAGACCAGCTAGATCTACTGTCTCTATTATATTATGACAGACCAGCTAGATCTACTGTCTACTATTATGACAGACCAGCTAGATCTACTCTATTATATATGATGACAGACCGGCTAGATCTACTGACTCTATTATATCATGACAGACCAGCTAGATCTACTGCCTCTATCATATTATGACAGACCAGCTAGATCTACTGTCTCTATTATATTATGACAGACCCGCTAGATCTGCTGTCTATATTATATTATGACAGACGAGCTAGATCTACTGTCTCTATTATATTATGACAGACCAGCTAGATCTACTGTCTCTAATATAGTATTACAGGCCAGCTAGATATACTGTCTCTATTATATTAAGACAGACCAGCTAGATCTACTGTCTCTATTATATTATGACAGACCAGCTAGATCTACTGTCTCTATTATATTATGACAGACCAGCTAGATCTACTGTCTCTATTATATTATGACAGACCAGCTAGATCTATTATATGTAGATCTACTGTCTATATTATGACAGACCAGCTAGATCTACTGTCTCTATTATATTATGACAGACCAGCTAGATCTACTGTCTCTATTATATTATGACAGACCAGCTAGATCTACTGTCTCTATTATATTATGACAGACCAGCTAGATCTACTGTCTCTATTATATTATGACAGACCAGCTAGATCTACTGTCTCTATTATATTATGACAGACCAGCTAGATCTACTGTCTATTATATTATGACAGACCAGCTAGATCTACTGTCTCTATTATATTATGACAGACCAGCTAGATCTACTGTCTCTATTATATTATGACAGACCAGCTAGATCTACTGTCTCTATTATATTATGACAGACCAGCTAGATCTACTGTCTCTATTATATTATGACAGACCAGCTAGATCTATTATATTATGACAGACCAGCTAGATCTACTGTCTCTATATATTATGACAGACCAGCTAGATCTAGCTATTATCTACCAGCTAGATCTACTGTCTCTATTATATTATGACAGACCAGCTAGATCTACTGTCTCTATTATATTATGACAGACCAGCTAGATCTACTGTCTCTATTATATTATGACAGACCAGCTAGATCTACTGTCTCTATATTATGACATATTATGACACAGACCAGCTAGATCTACTGTCTCTATTATATTATGACAGACCAGCTAGATCTACTGTCTCTATTATATTATGACAGACCAGCTAGATCTACTGTCTCTATTATTATGACAGACCAGCTAGATCTACTGTCTCTATTATATTATGACAGACCAGCTACTACTGTCTCTATTATATTATGATAGATCTACTGTCTCTATTATATTATGACAGACCAGCTAGATCTACTGTCTCTATTATATTATGACAGACCAGCTAGATCTACTGTCTCTATTATATTATGACAGACCAGCTAGATCTACTGTCTCTATTATATTATGACAGACCAGCTAGATCTACTGTCTCTATTATATTATGACAGACCAGCTAGATCTACTGTCTCTATTATATTATGACAGACCAGCTAGATCTACTGTCTCTATTATATTATGACAGACCAGCTAGATCTACTGTCTCTATTATATTATGACAGACCAGCTAGATCTACTGTCTCTATTATATTATGACAGACCAGCTAGATCTACTATGACTCTATGTATATTATGACAGACCAGCTAGATCTACTGTCTCTATTATATTATGACAGACCAGCTAGATCTACTGTCTCTATTATACAGACAGACCAGCTAGACCAGCTAGATCTACTGCTATTAGATCTATGACAGACCAGCTAGATCTACTGTCTCTATTATATTATGACAGACCAGCTAGATCTACTGACAGACTCTATTATATATTATGACAGACCAGCTAGATCTACTGTCTCTATTATATTATGACAGACCAGCTAGATCTACTGTCTCTATTATATTATGACAGACCAGCTAGATCTACTGTCTCTATTATATTATGACAGACCAGCTAGATCTACTGTCTCTATTATATTATGACAGACCAGCTAGATATACTGCCTCTATCATATTATGACAGACCAGCTAGATCTACTGTCTCTATTATATTATGACAGACCAGCTAGATCTACTGTCTCTATTATATTATGACAGACCAGCTAGATCTACTGTCTCTATTATATTATGAAAGACCAGCTAGATCTAATGTCTCTAATATATTATGACAGACCAGCTAGATCTATTGTCTCTATTATATTATGACAGACCAGCTAGATCTACTGTCTCTATCATATTATGACAGACCAGCTAGATCTACTGTCTCTATTATATTATGACAGACCAGCTAGATCTGCTGTCTATTATATTATGACAGACCAGCTAAATCTACTGTCTCTATTATATTATGACAGACCGGCTAGATCTCCTGTCTCTATTATATTATGAAAGACCAGCTAGATCTAATGTCTCTAATATATTATGACAGACCAGCTAGATCTATTGTCTCTATTATATCATGACAGACCAGCTAGATATACTGTCTCTATCATATTATGATATGTATATTATATTACAGACCAGCTAGATCTACTGTCTCTATTATATTATGACAGACCAGCTTATGACACCAGCTAGATCTACTGTCTCTATTATATTATGACAGACCAGCTAGATCTACTGTCTCTATTATATTATGACAGACCAGCTAGATCTACTGTCTCTATTATATTATGACAGACCATCTAGATCTACTGTCTCTATTATATTATGACAGACCAGCAAGATATACTGTCTCTATTATATTATGACAGACCAGCTAGATCTACTGTCTCTATTATGACAGACCAGCTAGATCTACTGTCTATATTATAACATGACAAACCAGCTAGATCTACTGTCTCTATTATATTATGACAGACCAGCTTGATCTACTGTCTCTATTATATTATGACAGTCCAGCTAGATCTACTGTCTCTATTGTATTATGACAGACCAGCTAGATCTACTGTCTCTATTGTATTATGACAGACCAGCTAGATCTACTGATCTACTATCTATATATATGACAGACCAGCTAGATCTACTGTCTCTATTATATTATGACAGACCAGCTAGATCTACTGTCTCTATTATATTATGACAGACCAGCTAGATCTACTGTCTCTATTATATTATGACAGACCAGCTAGATCTACTGTCTCTATTATATTATGACAGACCAGCTAGATCTACTGTCTCTATATATATGACAGACCAGCTAGATCTACTGATCTACTGACAGACCTCTAGATCTACTGTCTCTATTATATTATGACAGACCAGCTAGATCTACTGTCTCTATTATATTATGACAGACCAGCTAGATCTACTGTCTCTATTATATTATGACAGACCAGCTAGATCTACTGTCTCTATTATATTATGACAGACCAGCTAGATCTACTGTCTCTATTATATTATGACAGACCAGCTAGATCTACTGTCTCTATTATATTATGACAGACCAGCTAGATCTACTGTCTCTATTATATTATGACAGACCAGCTAGATCTACTGTCTCTATTATATTATGACAGACCAGCTAGATCTACTGTCTCTATTATATTATGACAGACCAGCTAGATCTACTGTCTCTATTATATTATGACAGACCAGCTAGATCTACTGTCTCTATTATATTATGACAGACCAGCTAGATCTACTGTCTATTCTATTATACAGACCAGCTAGATCTACTGTCTCTATTATATTATGACAGACCAGCTAGATCTACTGTCTCTATTATATTATGACAGACCAGCTAGATCTACTGTCTCTATTATATTATGACAGACCAGCTAGATCTACTGTCTCTATTATATTATGACAGACCAGCTAGATCTACTGTCTCTATTATATTATGACAGACCAGACTAGATCTACTGTCTCTATTATATTATGACAGACCAGCTAGATCTACTGTCTGTCTCTATTATATTATGACAGACCAGCTAGATCTACTGTCTAGTATATTATGACAGACCAGCTAGATCTACTGTCTCTATTATATTATGACAGACCAGCTAGATCTACTGTCTCTATTATATTATGACAGACCAGCTAGATCTACTGTCTCTATCATATTATGACAGACCAGCTAGATCTACTGTCTCTATTATATTATGACAGACCAGCTAGATCTACTGTCTCTATTATATTATGACAGACCAGCTAGATCTACTGTCTCTATTATATTATGACAGACCAGCTAGATCTACTGTCTCTATTATATTATGACAGACCAGCTAGATCTACTGTCTCTATTATATTATGACAGACCAGCTAGATCTACTGTCTCTATTATATTATGACAGACCAGCTAGATCTACTGTCTCTATTATATTATGACAGACCAGCTAGATCTATTATATTATGACAGACCAGCTAGATCTACTGTCTCTATATATTATGACAGACCAGCTAGATCTACTGTCTCTATTATATTATGACAGACAGCTAGATCTACTGTCTCTATTATATTATGACAGACCAGCTAGATCTACTGTCTCTATCTACTGTCTATTATATTATGACAGACCAGCTAGATCTACTGTCTCTATTATATTATGACAGACCAGCTAGATCTACTGTCTCTATTATATTATGACAGACCAGCTAGATCTACTGTCTCTATTATATTATGACAGACCAGCTAGATCTACTGTCTCTATTATATTATGACAGACCAGCTAGATCTACTGCTCTCTATCTCTATATTATGACAGACCAGCTAGATCTACTGTCTCTATTATATTATGACAGACCAGCTAGATCTACTGTCTCTATTATATTATTATGACAGACCAGCTAGATCTACTGTCTCTATTATATTATGACAGACCAGCTAGATCTACTGTCTCTATTATATTATGACAGACCAGCTAGATCTACTGTCTCTATTATATTATGACAGACCAGCTAGATCTACTGTCTATTATATTATATAGATCTATGACAGACCAGCTAGATCTACTGTCTCTATTATATTATGACAGACCAGCTAGATCTACTGTCTCTTTATATTATGACAGACCAGCTAGATCTACTGTCTCTATTATATTATGACAGACCAGCTAGATCTACTGTCTCTATTATATTATGACAGACCAGCTAGATCTACTGTCTCTATTATATTATGACAGACCAGCTAGATCTACTGTCTCTATTATATTATGACAGACCAGCTAGATCTACTGTCTCTATTATATTATGACAGACCAGCTAGATCTACTGATCTACTGTCTATTATATTATGACAGACCAGCTAGATCTACTGTCTCTATTATATTATGACAGACCAGCTAGATCTACTGTCTCTATTATATTATGACAGACCAGCTAGATCTACTGTCTCTATTATATTATGACAGACCAGCTAGATCTACTGTCTACTATATATATTATGACAGACCAGCTAGATCTACTGTCTCTATTATAGATCTATGACTATTATATTATGACAGACCAGCTAGATCTACTGTCTCTATTATATTATGACAGACCAGCTAGATCTACTGTCTCTATTATATTATGACAGACAGACCAGCTAGATCTACTGTCTCTATTATATTATGACAGACCAGCTAGATCTACTGTCTCTATTATATTATGACAGACCAGCTAGATCTACTGACAGACCAGCTAGATCTACTGTCTCTATTATATATGACAGACCAGCTAGATCTACTGTCTCTATTATATTATGACAGACCAGCTAGATCTACTGTCTCTATTATATTATGACAGACCAGCTAGATCTACTGTCTCTATTATATTATGACAGACCAGCTAGATCTACTGTCTCTATTATATTATGACAGACCAGCTAGATCTACTGTCTCTATTATATTATGACAGACCAGCTAGATCTACTGTCTCTATTATATTATGACAGACCAGCTAGATCTACTGTCTCTATTATATTATGACAGACCAGCTAGATCTACTGTCTCTATTATATTATGACAGACCAGCTAGATCTACTGTCTCTATTATATTATGACAGACCAGCTAGATCTACTGTCTCTATTATATTATGACAGACCAGCTAGATCTACTGTCCGTATTATATTTTGACAGACCAGCTAGATCTACTGTCTTTATTATATTATGACAGACCAGCTAGATCTACTGTCTCTATTGTACTATGACAGACCAGCTAGACCTACTGTCTGTATTATATTATGACAGACCAGCTAGATCTACTGTCTGTATTATATTATGACAGACCAGCTAGATCTATTGTCTCTATTATATTATGACAGACCAGCTAGATCTACTGTCTCTATTGTGTAATGACAGACCAGCTAGATCTACGGTCTCTAATATATTATGACAGACCAGCTAGATCTACTGTCTCTATTATATTATGACAGACCAGCTAGATCTAGATCAGACCAGCTAGATACTGTCTCTATTATATTATGACAGACCAGCTAGATCTACTGTCTCTATTATATTATGACAGACCAGCTAGATCTACTGTCTCTATTATATTATGACAGACCAGCTAGATCTACTGTCTCTATTATATTATGACAGACCAGCTAGATCTACTGTCTCTATTATATTATGACAGACCAGCTAGATCTACTGTCGCTGTTTCTCTATCATATTTTGACAGACCAGCTAGATCTACTGTCTCTATTATATTATGACAGACCACTAGATCTACTGTCTCTATCATATTATGACAGACCAGCTAGATCTACTTTCTCTATTATAATATGACAGACCAGCTAGATCTACTGTCTCTATTATAATATGACAGACCAGCTAGATCTACTGTCTCTATTATATTATGACAGACCAGCTAGATCTACTGTCTCTATTATATTATGACAGACCAGCTAGATCTACTGTCTCTATTATATTATGACAGACCAGCTAGATCTACTGTCTCTATTATATTATGACAGACCAGCTAGATCTACTGTCTCTATTATATATATGACAGACCAGCTAGATCTACTGATCTACTGTCTCTATTATATTATGACAGACCAGCTAGATCTACTGTCTCTATTATATTATGACAGACCAGCTAGATCTACTGTCTCTATTATATTATGACAGACCAGCTAGATCTACTGTCTCTATTATATTATGACAGACCAGCTAGATCTAATGTCTCTATTATATTACGACAGACCAGCTAGATCTACTGCCTCTATTATATTATAACAGACCAGCTAGATCTAATGTCTATTATATTATGACAGACCAGCTAGATCTACTGTCTCTATTATATTATGACAGACCAGCTAGATCTACTGTCTCTATTATATTATGACAGACCAGCTAGATCTACTGTCTCTATTATATTATGACAGACCAGCTAGATCTACTGTCTCTATTATATTATGACAGACCAGCTAGATCTACTGTCTATTATATTATGACAGACCAGCTAGATCTACTGTCTCTATTATATTATGACAGACCAGCTAGATCTACTGTCTCTATTATATTATGACAGACCAGCTAGATCTACTGTCTCTATTATATTATGACAGACCAGCTAGATCTACTGTCTCTATTATATTATGACAGACCAGCTAGATCTACTGTCTCTATTATATTATGACAGACCAGCTAGATCTACTGTCTCTATTATATTATGACAGACCAGCTAGATCTACTGTCTCTATTATATTATGACAGACCAGACTAGATCTACTGTCTCTATTATATTATGACAGACCAGCTAGATCTACTGTCTCTATTATATTATGACAGACCAGCTAGATCTACTGTCTCTATTATATATATCTACTGTCTCTATTATATTATGACAGACCAGCTAGATCTACTGTCTCTATTATATTATGACAGACCTAGATCTACTGTCTCTATTATATTATGACAGACCAGCTAGATCTACTGTCTCTATTATATTATGACAGACCAGCTAGATCTACTGTCTCTATTATATTATGACAGACCAGCTAGATCTACTGTCTCTATTATATTATGACAGACCAGCTAGATCTACTGTCTCTATTATATTATGACAGACCAGCTAGATCTACTGTCTCTATTATATTATGACAGACCAGCTAGATCTACTGTCTCTATTATATTATGACAGACCAGCTAGATCTACAGACCAGCTAGATCTACTGTCTCTATTATATTATGACAGACCAGCTAGATCTACTGTCTCTATTATATTATGACAGACCAGCTAGATCTACTGTCTCTATACTGTCTATATATGACAGACCAGCTAGATCTACTGTCTCTATTATATTATGACAGACCAGCTAGATCTACTGTCTCTATTATATTATGACAGACCAGCTAGATCTACTGTCTCTATTATATTATGACAGACCAGCTAGATCTACTGTCTCTATTATATTATGACAGACCAGCTAGATCTACTGTCTTTATTATATTATGACAGACCAGCTAGATCTACTGTCTTCAATTATATTATGACAGACCAGCTAGATCTACTGTCTCTATTATATTATGACAGACCAGCTAGATCTACTGTCTCTATTATATTATGACAGACCAGCTAGATCTACTGTATATATTATGACAGACCAGCTAGATCTACTGTCTCTATTATATTATGACAGACCAGCTAGATCTACTGTCTCTAATATATTATGACAGACCAGCTAGATCTATTGTCTCTATTATATTATGACAGACCAGCTAGATCTACTGTCTCTATTATATTATGACAGACTAGCTAGATCTACTGTCTCTATTATATCATGACAGACCAGCTAGATCTGCTGTCTATATTATATTATGACAGACCAGCTAGATCTAATGTCTCTATTATATAATGAGAGACCAGCTAGATCTACTGTCTCTATTATATTATGACAGACCGGCTAGATCTACTGACTCTATTATATCATGACAGACCAGCTAGATCTATTGCCTCTGTCATATTATGACAGACCAGCTAGATCTACTGTCTTTATTATATTATGACAGACCAGCTAGATCTACTGTCTCTATTATATTATGACAGACCAGCTAGATCTACTGTCTCTATTATATTATGACAGACCAGCTAGATCTACTGTCTCTATTATATTATGACAGACCAGCTAGATCTACTGTCTCTATTATATTATGACAGACCAGCTAGATCTACTGTCTCTATTATATTATGACAGACCAGCTAGATCTACTGTCTCTATTATATTATGACAGACCAGCTAGATCTACTGTCTCTATTATATTATGACAGACCAGCTAGATCTACTGTCTCTTATATTATCTATATTATGACAGACCAGCTAGATCTACTGACAGACTCTATTATATTATGACAGACCAGCTAGATCTACTGTCTCTATTATATTATGACAGACCAGCTAGATCTACTGTCTATTATATTATGACAGACCAGCTATCTACTGTCTCTATATTATGACAGACCAGCTAGATCTACTGTCTCTATTATATTATGACAGACCAGCTAGATCTACTGTCTCTATTATATTATGACAGACCAGCTAGATCTACTGTCTCTATTATATTATGACAGACCAGCTAGATCTACTGTCTCTATTATATTATGACAGACCAGCTAGATCTACTATTATGACAGATAGATCTACTGTCTCTATATTATGACAGACCAGCTAGATCTACTGTCTCTATTATATTATGACAGACCAGCTAGATCTACTGTCTCTATTATATTATGACAGACCAGCTAGATCTACTGTCTCTATCATATTATGACAGACCAGCTAGATCTACTGTCTCTATTATATTATGACAGACCAGCTAGATCTACTGTCTCTATTATATCATGACAGACCAGCTAGATATACTGTCTCTATCATATTATGACAGACCAGCTAGATCTACTGTCTCTATTATATTATGACAGACCAGCTAGATCTACTGTCTCTATTATATTATGACAGACCAGCTAGATCTACTGTCTCTATTATATTATGACAGACCAGCTAGATCTACTGTCTCTATTATATTATGACAGACCAGCTATCTTGTCTCTATTATATTATGACTGTCTCTATCATATTATGACAGACCAGCTAGATCTACTGTCTCTATTATATTATGACAGACCAGCTAGATCTACTGTCTCTATTATATTATGACAGACCAGCTAGATCTACTGTCTCTAGACAGACCAGCTAGATCTACTGTCTCTATTATATTATGACAGACCAGCTAGATCTACTGTCTCTATTATATTATGACAGACCAGCTAGATCTACTGTCTCTATTATATTATGACAGACCAGCTAGATCTACTGTCTCTATTATATTATGACAGACCAGCTAGATCTACTGTCTCTATTATATTATGACAGACCAGCTAGATCTACTGTCTCTATCCTGGAGGAGTTTTGCCTTGAAGAATGGTTAAAACTCCCAGTGGCAAGATGTGCCAATCATATAGAGACATACCCAAAGCTGTAATTGCTGCAAAAGTTGGCTCTACAAAGTATTGACATTTTTTTCATCTTCAAATGGTAGGCATGTTGTGTAAATCAAATGATTACAAACGTCGAAAAAAATCTATTTTAATTCCGTTTTGTAAGGCAACAAAATATGAAAAATCCCAAGGGGGTTGAATACTTTCGCAAGCCACTGTAGGAGTAGGGGTGTTGACCCTGGTGTCCTGGCTACATTTCTATCTGGCCTTCATACCATCATGGCCACCTAATCATCCCCAGCTTCCAATTGGCTCATTCATCCCTCTTCCTCACCCCTGTAACTATTCCCCAGGTTGATGTTGTAAATGAGAATGTGTTCTCAGACAACCTGGTAAAATAAGTATTCAATAAAATTCATCCCACTTCCTCACCCCTGTAACTATTCCCCAGGTTGATGTTGTAAATGAGAATGTAAAATAAGTATTCACTAAAAATGATTACTTTGATCTGTCTGCAAATAACTAAGGCAATGTACATACAGTTGAAGTCGGAAGTTTATATTCAGGTTGGAGTCATTAAAACTCACTTTTCAACCACTCCACATTTTTTTGTGAACAAACTATAGTTTTGGCAGTCGGTTAGGACATCTACTTTGTGCATGACACAATTAATTTTTCCAACAATTGTTTACAGACAGATTATTTCACTTATAATCACAATTCCAGTGGGTCAGAAGTTTAAACACACTAAGTTGACTGTACCTTTAAACAGCTTGGAAAATTCCAGAAGATGATGTCATGGCTATTGAAGCTTCTGATAGGCTAATTGACATATTTCGAGTAAATTGGAAGTGTGCCTGTGGATGTATTTCATGGCCTACCTTCAAACGCACTGCCTCTTTGCTTGACATCATGGGAAAATCAAAAGAAATCAGCCAAGACCTCAGAAAAAAAATGGTAGACCTCCACAAGTCTGGTTCATCCTTGGGAGCCATTTCCAAATGCCTGAAGGTACCACGTTCATCTGTACAAACAATAGTACGCAATAGTAAGTGTAAACACCATGGGACCACGCACCCGTCAGACTGCTCATGTACATTGGTGCAAAAAATGCAAATCAATCCCAGAACAACAGCAAAGGACCTTGTGAAGATGCTAGAGGCAACAGGTCAAAAGTATCTATAGTAAAACGAGTCATATATCGACATAACCTGAAAGGCCGCTCAGCAAGGAAGAAGACACTGCTCCAAAACCGCCAGACTACGGTTTGAACTGCACATGGGACAAAGATTATACTTTTTGATGCAATGTCCTCTGGTCTGATGAAACAAAAATAGAACTGTTTGGCCATATGACCATCGTTATGTTAGGAGGAAAAACGGGGAGGCTTGCAAGCCAAAGAAAACCATCCCATCGAGGGTGGCAGCAGCATGTTGTGGGGGTGCTTTGCAGCAGGAGGGACTGGTGGACTTCACAAAATAGATGGCATCATGAGGACGGAACATTATGTGGATATATTGAAGCAACATCTCAAGACATCAGTCAGGAAGTTAAAGCTTTGTCGCAAATGGGTCTTCCAAATGGACAATGACCCCGAGCATACTTCCAAAGTTGTGGCAAAATGGCTTAAGGACAACGAAGTCAAGGTATTGGAGTGGCCATCACAAAGCCCTGACCTCCATTCTATAGAACATTTGTAGGCAGAACTGAAAAAGTGTGTGTGAGCAAGGAGGCCTACAGACCTGACTCAGTTACAGCAGCACTGTCAGGAGGAATGGGCCAAAATTCACCCAACTTATTGTGGGAAGCTTGTTGAGGATATCCAAAATGTGTGACCCAAGTTAAACAATTTAAAGGCAATGCTACCAACTACTAATTGAGTGTATGTAAACTTCTGACCCACTGGGAATGTGATGAAAGAAATAAAAGCTGAAATAAATAATCCACTCTACTATTATTCTGAAAATTCACATTGTTTTAATAAAGTGGTGATCCTAACTGACCTAAGACAGGGAATTGTTACTAGGATTAAATGTCAGGAATTGTAAAAAAAAAAAAAAAATGTAAAAAAAAATGAGTTTAAATGTATTTGGCTAAGGTGTATGTAAACTTCCGACTTCAACTGTACATCTTGATCAACAAGGAAAACAGAAGAGCATGCAGGACAGGACAATAAATAATGTGTAGTAAATTGAGTTTAGTGTAGGCGTGTAACCGCAGTATTAAATCAATCAATCAATCAATCAATTAAATGTAATTATAAAGCCCTTTTTACATCAGTCGACGTCACAAAGTGCTGTACAGAAACTCAGCCTAAAACCTCAAACAGCAAGCAATGCAGATGTAGAAGCACGGTGGCTAGGAAAAACTCCCTAGAAAGGCCAGAACCTAGGAAGAAACCTAGAGAGGAACCAGGCTCTGAGGGATGGCCAGTCTTCTTCTGGCTGTGCCGGATGGAGATTTTTACAGTACGTGGCCAAGATGTTCAAAAACTATCATAGATGACCAGCAAGGTCAGATAATAATAACCACAGTGGTTGTAGAGGGTGCAACAGGTCAGCACCTCAGGAGTAAATGTCAGTTGGCTTTTCAAAGCCGATCATTCAGAGGTCGAGACAGCAGTTGCGGTAGAGAGAGTCCAAAACAGCAGGTTCGGGACAAGGTAGTACGTAGGGCTCAGGTCCTCAGGTCCTCTGAGAGAAAGAGAGAGAGAAGGAGAAAGAGAAAGGGAGAAAAAGAGAGAGAGAATTAGAGGGACCCATACAGGACACCTGCTAAGACAGGAGAAATACTCCAGATATAACAGACTGACCCTAGCCCCCCGACACAGAAACTATTGCAGCATAAATACTGGAGGCTGAGACAGGAAAGGTCGGGAGACACTGGCCCCGTCCGACGATTCCCCCAGGCAGGGCCAAACAGGCAGGATATAACCCCACCCACTTTGCTAAAGCACAGCCCCCACACCACTAGAGGGATTTCTTCAACCACCAACTTACTTCCCGGAGACAAGGTAGAGTATAGCCCACAAAGTTCTCCCCCACGGCACGAACTCGAGGGGGGCGCCAACCCGGACAGGAAGATCACATCAGTGAAATAATGTTAAGTGAATTGAGTTTAGTGTAGACATGTAACCACAGTATTGCTTGATTTTCTCTCTACTTTTTCTCCAGCAACCTTTTCTCAACCCGAAGGGGCCAATAACAGCGCCGAGCAACACAAGGAGAGAAAACGGTTGAGATTATGTCTCTCTCTTCTTGTCAGTCTCCTTTCTTCTCTCTCTTCCTCTTCTTCACTTTCACTCTGTTGTTCTGCACCCCCTCTCTCCCCCTCCGCCGCTCTCTATTTCTAATCAAAGCTGTGACTGAACAGTGCTTACTGGTCTGTCCCTGGGGTCTGCCTCTCTGACACACTCGCTTTAGTCTGTCCTCCCTCGCCTCGGTCAGACAAATGACAAAGACAGACTCCCGCCCCTTGCCTCCCCCTGTGCTCTCCCGCTGTGTTGCCCAGCGATAGAACCCTGTTGGAAACCTTCTTATCTTTCTGCAACAGAAAAAATTCAAGTCCACCTTTACAGACCTGCTGAGGAGTCACAGTACTTTCATTAGTTCCTCTTTCGGAACTGGAACCAGACCAATCACACTGACTTTCTGTATTTATGAAAGGGATTCGACATCCTTGAAATAGCCCTATTAAAACAGACACATTCAAGACCATGAAAAAACTATAAAATGGGCCTATAATGAACATGACTCATGTCATAAGTGTGGCCTGTAATGAGCATGACTCATGTGATAATATGGGCCTGTAATGAGCATGACTCATGCCATAAGTTGGGCCTGTAATGAGCATGACTCGTGTCATAAGTCATGTCATCGTTTGGTTTCATGCATGTTAACATCAGAAGCCTCCTCCATAAGCGTGTTTTATTCACTGCTTTAACACACTCCACCAACCCTGAGTTCTGTCATAAAACTCTGTTTTGTACAGTAGGGATGCTGTATGATGCTGTTTTGTACTGTAGGGATGCTGCACGATGCTGTTTTGTACTGTAGGGATGCTGTACGATGCTGTTTTGTACTGTAGGGATGCTGTATGATGCTGTTTTGTACTGTAGGGATGCTGTATGATGCTGTTTTGTACTGTAGGGATGCTGTACGATGCTGTTTTGTACTGTAGGGATTCTGTACGATGCTGTTTTGTACTGTAGGGATTACTGTTGTTTTGTCCTGTGTCTGTATTGTTTATCCATCAGGGGCCTCATTGGAAACAATTGCGTTTTCGATTTAATGTGTTATCCCCTTGGTTGTACTCAGTGCATCTTTTTCCCCCCAAAAAAATCTATCAATCAATCAATCATGACTGGTGATGAGGATTTATGAGTATGAATAATATTATCCATTTTGTATTTAAAAAAAAATAACACCTTCGATATCTCGCCCTCCAAACAAGGTGCATGAACAGAAAATGGAACGGAAGACTCTTGGGCTTCCAATGTAATAACAGAACACATGAAGCACATTGTCTTTACAATGCAGAAATACCAAATAAGAGCAACTTTCTCATGTGTTCATAATCAACAACCTTTCTGAGTAACAGCAACCAAACAGACTCTGAGTCTGAAGGCTTCATTCTCACTGCGTTTCACTGAGCTAATTCCCACAAAGCAGTAAATGTGTGGAGATATGGACTAAGTCTTGCAGTTTGCCTTTAGGGCTGGAGAAATGACATAACAGAGGAGATTTAATGGAGAAACACTTCCCAAGCTAATGTTCCACCAGGGACAAATATCATAGGACCTGAGTTCCATTTATAGAACCCTGAGGGCACAATATGTAACAAGTCATTTCCTTTATGTAATTTATGGTCATAACTACTGCAGTGTGTGATGGCCTTTATGATGGTCGTACTATAAAGATTCCAGGTAGTATTATTGATTAATGGGAAATATGTTCTTGGAGAGAATATGCTTCTAGAGGTTCATATGATATTATACAGTGCCTTCGGAAAGTATTCAGACCCCTTGACTTCTTCGGCATTTTGTTAGGTTACAGCCTTTTTCTGAAATTGATTAAATATTTTTTTCCCCTCATCAATCTACACACAATACTCCGTAATGACAAAGCAAAAATAGTTTTTATTTTTTTTATTTAGGCAAAACATTATGATGGAAAAAATATTTAATCAATTTTCGAATAAGTCTGTAACCTAACATAATGTCGAAAAAGTCAAGGGGCCTCAAGTCTTCCTGGATATGACGCTACAAGTTTGGCACGTCTGTATTTGGGGAGTTTCTCCCACTCTTCTCTGAAGATCCTCTCAAGCTCTGTCAGGTTGAATGGGGAGCATTGCTGTTGAGCTATTCTCTGGTCTCTTCAGAGATGTTCGATTGGGTTCAAGTCTGGGCTCTGGCTGGGCCACTCAAGGACATTCAGAGACTTGTCCCGAAGCCATTCCTGCATTGTCTGGCTGTGCGTTTACGGCCGTTGTAAGGTAAACCAGTCTGAGGCTCTGGAGCAGGTTTTCATCAAGGATCTCTCTGTACTTTGCTCCATTCATCTTTAACTCGATCCTGACTAGTCTCCCAGTCCCTGCTGCTGAAAAACATACCCACAGCATGATGCTACCAACACCATGTTTCACTGTAGGGAAGGTGCCAGGTCTTCTCTAGAAGTCACGCTTGACATTCAGGCCAAAGAGTTCAATCTTGGTTACATCAGACCAAAGAATCTTGTTTCTCATGTCTGAGAGTCTTTAGGTGCCTTTTGGCAAACTCCATGCGGGCTGTCATGTGCCTTTTATTGAGGAATTGGCCACTCTACCATAAAGGCATGATTGGTGGAGTGCTGCAGAGATGGCTGTCCTTCTGGAAGGTCCTCCCATCTCCACAGAGGAACTCTAGAGCACTGTCAGAGTGACCATCGGGTTATTGGTCACTCTGACCAAGGTCCTTTTTCCTGATTGCTCGGGCGGGCGGGCGGCCAGCTCTAGGATGAGTCTTGATGGTTCCAAACTTCTTCCATTTAAGAATGATGGAGGCCACTGTTCTTGGGGACCTTCAATGCTGCAGAAAAATTTTGCTACCCTTCCCCAGATCTGTGCCTCAACATAATCCTGTCTCCGAGCTCTACGGACAATTCCTTCAATCACATGGCTTGGTTTTAAATTAAATAAATAAAAATAAAATTTCACATGCACCGAATACAACAGTGAAATGCTCACTTGAAGCTCTCATCCTGCTCCACTACAGCCAGTCGATCAGAATGGGGGCGTGCTCAACCTCCTTTTCCTGTAGTCCACAATCATCTCCTTTGTCTTGATCACGTTGAGGGAGAAGTTGTCCTGGCACCACACGGTCAGGTCTCTGACCTCCTCCCTATAGGCTGTCTCATCGTTGTCAGTGATCAGGCCGACACTGTTGTGTCATCATCAAACTTAATGATGTTGGAATTGCGCCTGGCTGTGCAGTCATGAGTGAAGAGGGAATACTGGAGGGGGCTGAGCAAGCACCCCTGAGGGGCCCCTGTGTTGAGGATCAGCATGGCGGATGTTTTGTTACCTACCCTTACCACCTGGGGGCAGCCCATCAGGAAGTCCAGGATTCAGTTGCAGGGGAGGTGTTTAGTCCCAGGGTCCTTACCTTAGTAATGAGCTTTGAGGAGACTATGGTGTTAAATGCTGAGCTGTAGTCAATGAATAGCATTCTCACAGAGGTGTTCCTTTTGTCCAGGTGTGAAAGGGCAGTGTGGAGTGCAATAGAGATTGCATCATCTGTGGATCTGCTGCTGCGGTATACAAACTGGAGTGGGTCTAGGGTTTCTAGGATAATGGTGTTGATGTGAGCCATGACCAGCCTTTCAAAGCATTTCATGGCTACAGACGGGAGTGCTACGGGTTGGTAGTCATTTAGGCAGTTTACCTTAAAAATTCTTGGCGCGGCCATCCCTTTAGCAGGATCATTTTCGTCAACATCCGTTGAATTGCAGAGTGCCAAATTCAAATTAAATTACTAAAAATATTACATTTTCATGAAATCACAAGTGCAATATAGCAAAACACAGCTTAGCTTGTTGTTAATACACCTGGCGTGTCAGATGTCAAAAAAGCTTTTCGGCGAAAACAAACCAAGCATTTATGTAAAGACATCTCTCTCAGCAGACAAAACATTACATTTGATGATCTTCGGATGTTTGCACTCACGAGACTCCCAGTTACACAATAAATGTTCCTTTTGTTCCATAAAGATTATTTTTATATCCCAAATACCTCCATTTGTTTGGCACGCAATGTTCAGAAATCCACAGGCTCGAGCAGGCACGACGGGGCAGACGAAAATTCCAAATAGTGTCCGTAAAGTTTGTAGAAACATGTCAAACGTTTTTTATTATCAATCCTCAGGTTGTTTTTACAATAAATAATGGATAATACTTCAACCGGACCACAGCTTTTTCAATAGGAGAGAGAGAGAACAGTCTGCTCCAAGCTGCTTGCGCATGCAAAACTCTGCTGGCACCAAGCCATCCACTGACACGATTTGATCTTTCTCACTCATTTTTCAGAATAAAGGCTGAAACTATGTCTAAAGACTGTTCAGACCATGTGGAAGCCATAGGAAAAGGAATCTGATTGATATCCCTTTAAATGGAGGGAAGGCATGCAATGGAACAGAAAAAATAGAAGGCACTGCTCTTTGGATTTTCCTCGGGTTTTCGCCTGCAATATCAGTTCTGTTCTACTCACATACAATATTTTGACAGTTTTGGAAACCTTAGAGTGTTTTCTATCCTAATCTGACATTATATGCATATTCTAGATTCTGAGCCTGAGAAATAGTCCGTTTAATTTGGGTACGTTTTTCATCCAAACATCAAAATACTGCCCCCTACACTCAAGAGGTTGTTCTTGGGCACAGGGACTATGGTGGTCTGCTTGAAACATGTTGGTATTACAGACTCCGACAGGGAGAGGTTCAAAATGTCAGTAAAGGCACTTGCCAGTTGGTCAGCGCAAGCTCGGAGTACACGTCCTGGTAATCCATCTTGCTCTGCGGCCTGTTTAACGGTCTTACTATCATCGGATGTGGAGAGCGTGATCACACAGTCAACAGGAACAACAGCTGATGCTTCTATGCATGTTTTGATGTTACTTGCCTCGAAGCGAGCATAGAAGTCAGCTCGTCTGGTAGTCTCGTGTCACTGGGCAGCTCTCGGCTGAGCTTCCCTTTGTAGTCTGCAATAGTTTGCAAGCCCTGCCACATCCGACGAGCATCGGCGCATGTGTAGTACGATTCAATCTTAGTCCTGTATTGATACTTTGCCTGTTTGATGGTTCGTCTGAGGGCATAGCAGGATTTCTTATAAGTTTCTGGGATAGTGTCCTGCTCCTTGAAAGCGGCAGCTCTACCCTTTTGCTTGGTGCGAATGTTGCCTGTAATCCATGACTTCTGTTTGGGGTATGTACATACAGTTAATGTGGGGACGACGTCCTCGATGAACTTACTGATGAAGCCAGTGACTGATGTGGTGTTCTCCTCAATGACGTCCGAGGAATCCTGGAACATATTCCAGTCTGTGCTAGCAAAGCAGTCCTGTAGTTTAGCATCTGCTTCATCTGACCACTTTTTTATAGACCGTAAACAGGATTCCTGTAATCAGGATTCCTGTAAACAGGAATCAGGAGGATAGGATTGTGGTTCGATTTGCCAAATGGAGGGTGAGGGAGTTTTGTATGCTTCCTCTGGTTGCACATGTAACATGCTGATAGAAATTAGGTCAAACTGATTTAAGTTTCCCTGCATTAAAGTCCCCGACCACTAGGAGCGCTGCCTCTGGATGAGTGATTTCCTGTTTGTTTATGGCAGTATACAGCTCATTGAGCACGGTTTTAGTGCCAGCATCGGTCTGTGGTGGTATGTAGACAGCTACGAAAAACACAGATGAAAACTCTAGGTAGATAGTGTGGTCTACAGCTTATCGTGAGATACTCTACCTCAGGCGAGCAAAACCTCTGACAAGACAGTGTATAACCCGCCAGCTTGATTTTCTTAATGTCGTCATTCAGCCACGACTCAGTGAAACATAAGATAGTACAGTATTTAATGTCCAGTTGGTAGGGTATACGTGCTTTCAGCTCGTCCCATTTATTTTCCAGTGATTGAACATTAGCTAGCAGGATGGTTTTTCCTCTGACGTGCACTGTCAACTGTGGGACCTTATATAGAAGCCTTTCCAAATCATGTCCAATTAATTTAATTTAACACAGGTGGACTCCAATCAAATTTTAGAAACATCTCAAGGATGGTTAATGGAAACAGGATTTACCTTAGCTCAATTTCTAGTCTCATAGTAAAGGGTCTGAATACTTATGTAAATAAGATATTTCTGTTAAAATTTGTATAACTTTGCCAAAATTTACTAAAACCTGTTTTCACTTTGTCAAGAGGTCTGAACTACTTTCCGAAGTCACTGTATGTGACTTTAAGGGTTTTGCTAGAGTATAATTTGTATTATTCAGAGCCCTTGCTCCATTATGACCCCTGACCCCTATCCCTCAGTGCACATCTGAAAAGACTGTCTAGAAGCAAGCCAAAGCTAGATACATCTGTTTCCATATCACCTTAGACCTATCCAGTCCTTTTTGACCTATAGACATAGAAATAGGCTAGAACCAAACTTGTTTCTACAGTATGTATTTTAAGCAGAACCGTACTGGTGATGTGTAGTGCTGTACTACAGTTCATCACAGTCCTTCCAGGAGAGAAGAGGACAGGCTATATACGGGGTCATGTTGTAGGCTACTGTCACGTTGAATATCCTGTCTATGCCATGATTCCTCTACTGCATTATATGCAAAACGTCAGTCCTTCTGGGGATTGGCATCAATGCCTCCTTTAATGTTCTGAGACAGCATCTGCGCCCCAAATTGAACCTTATTCCCTTTATAGTGCACTACTTGTGACCAGGACCATAGGGCTGTAGGGCATTATATTGGTAATAGGGTGGGTGTCATTTGTGATGCATATGCGTTCAAGGGTTTTCTCTGCAGAAGCGTTCCATATTCAGTGGTGGGCTTCATTGTAGGATTCCATCTGGCTCAACGCGGCGGTACAATGTGTGAGTGTATTGTTGCTGTATCAGGGTGCAATGGAAACTCATTAATCAACTAGGGGTTTATCGAACCAGACAGAACAAGCCAGGTTTCTTTACACTCAGCTTGACCTCAGTCAGATCCCATGTAATTGCAAGTGTAACTTGCCATGTCAAAATCAAAAATACATCCCTGAATTTTACGTCTATTCTTTGAGTTAAAAAGAAGAATAAGAACTATGAAAAGATAATGAGTGAATATGGACATCACATTCTCTGCAGGATTAACATCATTACTATATAAGACACAGCTTGCTCTGGTCGGTTATTTCCTGATGGTAATAATACTGCTTCAGTGTTGTCCTCTTCCCGAATGCCACTGATTCTCTATTAGTCCACTTCAGAGTAGGCACCGCTGTCAATCAAATCTCTAATTTTTGCAGACTTGTCTGTCTGTCAGTGTGTGGGCCTGTAGAGTGTGGAGATAGCTAGACACTGGAGGTTCAGGTGGAGAGGGAAAAGACTGTTTCAAAGAGACCTGGGTTCAAATAGTATTTCAAATCCTTCAAATACTTTGAGCGTTTGCTTGAGCATGTCTGGATTGCCAGATTGGAAAGGATCTAGGTTGGTGCTTTTGGGACTACTCTATTGGTTCCTTTGCACCAGACAAGCTCAACCAAGCGTAGATAAAGTATTTGAAAGATTTTGAATACTATTTGAACCCCGATCAGTGTCTCAGACACCTATGTGCAAATCCAGGCAGGTCAGCCGTGATACAAGTCAGTAGTCAACATCCATCCATGTCTGAGGACATCGAGAGATGACGTGGAAATTGGCCACTAGGGGCCAATTTAGTAGGCTTTGGTTTTGCTCAGGTGTTGTGGACGGGGTTGGCGGATGGGTGTAAGCATCTGCCTCTGGTTCCAAAGGTTGCATTTTTGAATTCAGCAATTTTGGTTTTAAGCCTATCCCAAACCTTGCTCTTTACCATAGCCATTCAGAGTTAATGCCTAACCTTAATCATTCAGAATTCATGTCTAAACTTAACCTTTGAACGATACAGAGAAGAAACTAACGACTTTGAAATGTTATGTTTAGAAGAATTTGACATTTGACCTGAAACATGGATGAATGTCTAATTCTGACCTGAGACTGTGAGACCTTTTTGTGCAAATCTCCCAATTCACTTGAGTGTAGTTTACTATCCCCTCACGCTGAAGCCTGACCAGTGGGGTTATTTAGTTTGTAAATCGAGACCTTAACAGCCTGTCTGTGCACCAGCCAAGGAGAGAAGACTCTTGTTTGTGTCCTAAATCATAACCCTCTGGTCAATAGTAGTGCACTATAAAGGGAATGTGCCCTGGTCAAAAGAAGTGCACTATAAAGGGAATGTGCCCTGGTCAAAAGAAGTGCACTGTAAAGGGAATGTGCCCTGGTTAAAAGTAGTGCACTATAAAGGGAATACCATTTGAGACACAAATCTCTCATCTCTATGAATAGCAAAGCAGCCGAGCCAGCTGGGGCCGACAGTAATCAACATAAATAACAGGTTAGCATCTTTTGTTTTTACAGATTAAACCTGATCTTTCTTCAAATTCTGCAGCACTTCAGAACTACGTTCATTTAGAGACCGGCTGTCTGCCTGCCTCGGATGAAATATTGAGCTTCTAACTTTTGTTGATGATTAGTAGCAAGAGGGTCTCAGGTAAAGCACATCTGGGTTGGAGTGGTTCAATATACTGCACAGTTACATTTCTATATACTGTTTTTCATTCAGTTTAGGCCCTTAGTAGTTAGGCCAATGTTTAAATTAGGACCAGGTCAATATTACGTAAGTGTCAAAACCCTAAGAAGGGTTGCACCGCTGAAAATAGTAAAATACTTGCCTATGACAATTAAATGTTTCCTCCTTGAAATGAAAATGTTTGGCCACAGAGATCACTGAAACAGGGAAAAGAAGCAGTGAATCAGTTTTCCCATATATCTCACTGTGGAGTAGTGTCAGGAACCAGCACAGCCAATAATACCAGCCTGCCTGCTCCCTAGTGTGCGCTGGACTTTACCAGCCCTCCCTCCATGTCCATGGGAAGCTAGCTCCAGCCCAAGCCCTACAACCCCCCATCCCACCTGGCCCCATGCTAGTCTGTCTCTGAGAGCCCTGTGATTTGCTCAGGGATGCAGGGAAGGGATGTTGAGGATGAATACGTGGTGTACTAACAAAGCATTAAACATGCCCACAGGCTTTGCGTGAGAAACAGACAGATCTTTCAGAAGGAGAGAGAAGGGGAGAGAAAAAGCCTTGCCCTTGAGGCAGTACTTTTTAATGCACGGACCAAAGTCACCATTTTCTGCGCGTCACCAGTGATAGCATATGTGTGTGTGCCTGAGGAGCTGTTCTGTAGCCAAGCAATCCCTCTCTTTTCCCTTCTTCACGTGCAAATGGTATTTCTCCCCACCTCACAGAGAGAAAGGAAGGAAGGACTGACAGACGATAGAGCCACACAAGGACATTTCTGCTCATCTCCAGGCCTGCAGGGAGACAGAGACTCTGCAGGGAGACAGAGACTCTGCAGGGAGACAGAGACTTAAAGGTTACCTTCAGATGGGTAGCACTGACAGTGCGGCAGATTGGACATGGCATTTCTCATAGGGGACAGAGCTCCTATTCTATTTTTTCAGCTCTTATCCTGCACTCCTAGTGGCAGGGAAGTGCTACTGCAGGCAGCGCCTCTGAGTGAAGGTTGAGAAAAGGCAATTGGTGTGGGAAACTTCCTTACATTAAAATATTATTTCGATAAAGAATTTAAAATGCGTAAATTTGAAGTCTAATACGATGATGAAAATGAACTCAGCACTGAAACATCTGAGAGAGAGATAACAGAGAAGAATCACTTTGATGGACTCCTGTACTCTGCTTTATGAATTTATGAATGATCTACTGTTCATTATTTAATCAAGCAACATGCCCATTTGTTTTTTTTAACCTGTCAACACTTAATTTACACATGACAAATGTTGTACTCGCACATTTTCTCCTTTGTCTTGTCTCAAATCAACACATCCCGAAATACAGTTGAAGTCGGAAGTTTACATACACCTTAGCCAAATACATGTAAACTCAGTTTTCACAATTCTTGGCATTTAATCCTAGTAAAAATCCCCTGTCTTAGATCAGTTAGGATCGCCACTTTATTTTAAGAATGTGAAATGTCAGAATAAGAGTAGAGAGAGTGATTTATTTCAGATTTTATTTCTTTCATCACATTCCCAGTGGGTCAGAAGTTTACATACATTCAATTAGTATTTGGTAGCATTGCCTTTAAATTGTTTAACTTAGGTCAAATGTTTTGGGTAGCCCTTCACAAGCTTCCCACAATAAGTTGGGTGAATTTTGGCCCACTCCTCCTGACAGAGCTGGTGTAACTGAGTCAGGTTTGTAGGCTTCATTGCTCGCACACACTTTTTCATTTCTTCCCACAAATGTTCTATAGGATGGAGGTCAGGGCTTTGTGATGGCCACTCCAATACCTAGACTTCGTTGTCCTTAACCATTTTGCCACAACTTTGGAAGTATGCTTGGGGTCACTGTCTATTTGGAAGACCCATTTGCGACCAAGCTTTAACTTCCTGACTGATGTCTTGAGATGTTGCTTCAATATATCCACATAATTTTCCTGCCTCATGATGCCATCTATTTTGTGAAGTGCACCAGGCCCTCCTGCAGCAAAGCACCCACACAACATAATGCTACCACCCTCGTGCTTCACGGTTGGGATGGTGTTCTTCAGCTTGCAAGCCTCCCCCTTTTTTCTCCTAACATAACTATGGTCATTATGGCCAAACAGTATGATCTTTGTCCCCATGTGCAGTTTCCAACTGTTGTCTGGCTTTTTTATGGCGGTTTTGGAGCAGTGACTACTTCCTTGCTGATCGGCCTTTCAGGTTATATCGATATAGGGCTCGTTTTACTGTGGATATAGATACTTTTGTACCAGTTTCCTCCAGCATCTTCACAAAGTCATTTGCTGTTGTCCTGGGATTGATTTTCACATTTCACGCCAATGTACGTTCATTTCTAGGAGACAGAACGCGTCTCTTTCCTGAGCGGTATGACGGCTGCGCGGTCCCATGGTGTACCACGTCCCATGGTCGTGGTACCTTCAAGCATTTGGAAATTGGTCCCAAGGATGAACCAGACCTGTGGAGGTCTGCAATTTTTTTTCTGAGGTCTTGGCTGATTTCTTTTGATTTTCCCATGATGTCAAGCAAAGAGGCACTGAGTTTGAAGGTCGGCCATGAAATACATCCACAGGGACACCTCCAACTGACTCAAATGATGTCAATTAGCCTATCAGAAGCTTCTAAAGCCATGACATAATTTTCTTGACATTTTCCAAGCTGTTTAAAGGCACAGTCAACTAAGTGTATGTAAACTTCTGACCCACTGGAATTGTGATATAGTGAATTATAAGTGAAATAATCTGTCTGTAAACAATTGTTGGAATAATGTGTTGTGTCATGCACAAAGTAGATGTCCTAACCGACTTGCCAAAACTATAGTTCATTAACAGGAAATTTGTGGAGTGGTTCAAAAACAAGTTTTAATGACTACATCCTAAGTGTATGTAAACTTCCGACTTTAACTGTACAGTATATCTTACTGTAGGCTATAATACTTTAATTTCCATTTTGGTGAACATAAGCCATATTGCAGAACATTCTGCTGAAACAGTTCAGAGTCTTGGGACAGATATGTTATCACACACATGGATTCTGAAGGGGTGATAGAGGTATTCTTGTAACAGAAATTAATTTAACAAAGTTTATTCCACTTCAATAAAATGTCTCAATCACATCCAAGTGCTTGATTACACAACAAATAATATACTTTTCCATCCCAAATACACTGTATGAATATCACTGTTTAGGTCATATTAACAAATGCTCACACCACGTCAAAGTCAACTGACTCTCTCTCCCCTGTTAAAGTGGACATTTTAGTATGCTTGTCCATGTATGTGACTGAATTGAGATAATGTGAGAAGCCCGAAGCTGCAGCCCTGACTGGCTGATGTGTCTTAGAGCTTTAAGACAAGAGGATTTCTCTGTTGCTCTGGTTTATTCATTCATCCAGTTTACTAAAGTGACTTTGACTCTGATGTCAAAGTGCATCAGCTGCTGTCCCAAAAGCCAAATGGAAGTCTGGTGTCTGATGTGTGTAGTCTGGCCTTACAGAGTATATATTTACTCTATCTTTCAGTTTCGGAGTTAGGACCAGAATGCAGGACTCTGTGTAGGTCAAGTGAGGACCAGAATACATGACTCTGTAGGTCAAGTGAGGACCAGAATACAGTACTCTGTGTATGTCAGGTGAGGACCAGAATACAGGACTCTGTGTAGGTCAAGTGAGGACCAGAATACAGGACTCTATGTCAGCCAAGTGAGGACCAGAATACAGTACTCTGTGTAGGTCAAGTGAGGACCAGAATACAGGACTCTGTGTAGGTCAAGTGAGGACCAGAATACAGGACTGTGTATGTCAAGTGAGGACCAGGATACAGGACTCTGTGTATGTCAAGTGAGGACCAGAATACATGACTCTGTAGGTCAAGTGAGGACCAGAATACAGGACTCTGTGTAGGTCAAGTGAGGACCAGAATACAGGACTATGTGTAGGTCACGTGAGGACCACAATACAGTACTCTGTGTAGGTCAAGTGAGGACCAGAATACAGGACTCTGTGTAGGTCACGTGAGGACCAGAATACAGGACTCTGTGTAGGTCATGTGAGGACCAGAATACAGGACTCTATGTCAGCCAAGTGAGGACCAGAATACAGTACTCTGTGTAGGTCAAGTGAGGACCAGAATACAGGACTCTGTGTAGGTCAAGTGAGGACCAGAATACAGGACTGTGTATGTCAAGTGAGGACCAGGATACAGGACTCTGTGTATGTCAAGTGAGGACCAGAATACATGACTCTGTAGGTCAAGTGAGGACCAGAATACAGGACTCTGTGTAGGTCAAGTGAGGACCAGAATACAGGACTATGTGTAGGTCACGTGAGGACCACAATACAGTACTCTGTGTAGGTCAAGTGAGGACCAGAATACAGGACTCTGTGTAGGTCACGTGAGGACCAGAATACAGGACTCTGTGTAGGTCACGTGAGGACCAGAATACATTACTCTGTGTAGGTCAAGTGAGGACCAGAATACAGGACTCTGTGTAGGTCACGTGAGGACCAGAATACAGTACTCTGTGTAGGTCAAGTGAGGACCAGAATACAGTACTCTGTGTTGGTCAAGTGCATATTGAGAGTGTAATGGATATGAGATACTTACATTTTTGAAATATGAGTAAGTAGATTGTCTGCTCTGCAGATGGTAATTATAGATCATTGATATATAGACGATCACCAAATCACTACCGCACCATTTGCAGTATAGCTATACAGCAGAACTAGTTATTGTGGTGAGAGCAACACAGCAACATAACCTTACTGCCGATGGCCAGAACAACACTGTGTGGGAAGTTTCTATCGTAGCCAAGCACACAAGGACTCCCAACACTATTGGCACCAAGTTAATTCTGTATTTTCTATGAGTCCAGAAGGCATTTAAAGACTCTCATAATAAAACATGTGCTTTAATCGTATCACTAGCGTTCAGGGATGAGGCCGATCAGTCTGTTGAGGGTAGTGAAATAAAGGACTATGTGTCTCTGAGGGGTCCTGAATCAGAGCTTAATGATTGTGTTAACACCATGCAGCACTAGGATTCAGCATGAGACTGGTCCGTTTGTTTACTCTAGTAGAAACAATGGGCTGTATGTGGTCTCGGAGTGGTCCTGATCCACCATTAGCTTTTCTAACACCTAGACCAGGCCTGGGCAAAGGTCGGCCTGGTGGCCGTGTGTGGCCCGCAACCTGATTCAATATGGCCAGCAGAATCATGCTCAGATCACATAAAGAATGTGCGATAGTAAAGTTTTGAAAAACTTAGTTGTTATTCAAATTAAAAGCCCACTGAATACTCGTTTTTGTGGAATGATTTAACTTCCACCGCTTGTGGGACATTTATTTTGAAGGCACGTATAAATAACAACTGCACAAGGACAGACAGTGACTGACAGGCTGACACACATGTCACAGTTACAAATAGTAACTAGCTAGAAATTGGGCAAAAATGAGTTATTCAAAGATTTCAAAGAAGAGGAAGGTAGACAATGAATGTAGGGTGTTCCAGCAAGACTGGACTTCGAAATATTTCTTTATTGAGGTACCAGGGAAAGCTGTGTGCTTAGTGTGACACTTCCAGACAAAGCATGCAGAGAAATATAGGAATATGTCTTCTGAACAGAGTGCAAGTGCATCGAAAGAGTTGCTTTCTCAGTTGCCAAAGGAGCAAGGACTTTTCACAAAACTGCATTCAGCAAACGACGGGATTGCGAGAGCTAGCTATGTACTGTCCCACAAAATTGCTAATCATAGCAAGCCATTCACTAAGGGCGAATTCATTAAATAATGTTTAATTGACTCTGCAGAAATACTTTGCCCCGACAAGAAAGAGCTTTTTGAAAATGTTTCCCTGTCAAGACGAACAGTGACACGACGTTTTGAGGACATCACAGAGAATATGAAACAACAGTTGAAAGACAAGGTAAAGAATTTCACCTATTTCTCCTTGGCCCTGGATGAGAACAGTGATACACGTGACATGTTTATATTCTTACAAGGCATAACCACAGACTTTGAAATTACAGAGGAGTTTGCTTCAGTGCAGTCAATGAAGAGCACAACCACAGGGGAAAATGTATTGGAGGAGGTTAATAAGTGTGAGACAAAGCTGGGACTGAGTTTTGAAAAGTTATCCAGTGTGACCACCGATGGTGCCCAAACTAGACAGGAAAAAACAGTGGACTTTTGAAAAGGATAGTAGTAGCTGAGCTGAACCCAGATCAGAAATGTTTTTTTCCTGCTTTGCATTATTCATCAGGAGGTCCTCTGTAAATGTGTTCTGAAAAGAGCCATGTTGTGGATACAGTCACTAAAGTGGTAAACTTCATCAGAGTAAAATCTTTAAACCACAGGCAGTTTGTCTCACTGTTGGACGACACAGAGTCGGGTCAGGCAGATCTCCCCTACCACACAAACGTGAGATGGCTAAGTTTGGGGAAGGTGTTTTAAAGGGTGTGGGACCTGAAGTCAGAGATCGCTGAGTTTTAGCAAATGAAAGGAAAATATGTGGATTTCCCTCAACTGCAAGATAAATAATGGTTTGCTGATTTTGCCTTCACCGTCGACATCGTGGCCCTCATGAATGAACTGAATTCCAAACTACAAGGGAAGTGCCTTTTTGCACATCAGATGCACATCTTTGTCAAAGCCTTCAAGGGAAAACTACTCCTCCTGACCCACCAAGTAGAAGACAACATTCTCATCCACCTTCCAACATTTCTAGTCTGTCCCCTATCAGATGACCTTCTGACACTACTAGTCTGTCCCCTATCAGATGACCTTCTGACACTACTATTCTGTTCCCTATCAGATGACCTTCTGACACTACTAGTCTGTCCCCTATCAGATGACCTTCTGACACTACTAGTCTGTTCCCTATCAGATGACCTTCTGACACTACTAGTCTGTTCCCTATCAGATGACCTTCTGACACTACTAGTCTGTTCCCTATCAGATGACCTTCTGACACTACTAGTCTGTTCCCTATCAGATGACCTTCTGACACTACTAGTCTGTTCCCTATCAGATGACCTTCTGACACTACTAGTCTGTTCCCTATCAGATGACCAGAAGTGTACATCACTGCTCCGTGCCTTGAACGGCTTTGAGGATTTCAAAGTGTTGGAAAATGATATGATGTTGGTTTCCTCTCCTTTAACCTTAAATGTGGTTAACGATCCCACTGACCTGCAACTTGAGCTTATCGATCTTCAGTCTGATGCAGTGATTGGAGAACTATTCAAAATAATGTCACTGACTAGGTTTTATGCATCTCTCGATGAACAAAGCTTTCCAAAGATCAGGAGTCATGCTCAGAAGATGTTTGTACTGTTTGGGTCAACGTGTGTACAGTATGTGAACAGACATTTTCAGTGATGAAATTTAACAAGTCAAAGCACAGATCATCTCTTACTGACTCTCACCTCTCAGCAATACTGCACAGCGACGTCAGAATGAATACCTGACTTCACTGCTCTAGTCAATACCCATCAGAGACTTCACTCCTCACACTGATTGAGTAGTTTAAAAGTAATGTTGAGCCCTCTCTATTTCCTGTGTTTTTGTGCATACCCGTTTTAACAAGAGTTCTGTCCGTGGTGCTGAATACAGGGTACTTTTCCCTCCGTGTAGTTCATTGCAAGTTTAATAATGAAAATACCTTCCAAAACGGGAACATGGATGCGGTTTATTTTTGTGCTTGTTAAAAAGGTCAAATAAGTAGAATATCTGGAAGTGATTTACAGTAGATATATCAGTCTACACAGTCATACACATGATGTGTAATCCTGTAATATAATTCTGGCCCGCAATGGCAAAAATATATATTCTAATTGCCCAGGCCTGATCTAGAACCTGCGGTTTATTTACAGTTCTGTTAAAATGGACCATGTGTGGTCTCTGTGTACTGATAGGCCATATAATAATGGAACGTGTGCAGTCTCCTATTGGTCCTGAAACATAGCTCCGCTCTAATGGGATCCTGGGGGGCTTACACATCAAGGCCCCGGGGGCGTCCAGGGAAACGCCTGCTTCACCAGGAAATAATGAGGTTGCTCACTGTATAATGAACCAACTGATGGGGGCAGGTAGTCGCTGGGGACTCTGGCTCTATTCAACTTCAATTTGTTGAAACATGTTCCGGATTGTATTTATTCTCTTCATTTTCCCTCCCTCGCTTCTCTCTTTCATCTCTTCCTCTATTTGTTCCCTCTCCTCCTCCTCCTCCTCCTCCTCCTAGTCCTTCTCTTTCACGTGTTGTAATTTTGTCGTGCCATCATCCTCATCATCATCCTCATCCTCATCCTCACCAGCAGAAGCAGGATATGACAACCCACCGGTTTTAATCATTCTCAATCGGGTGGTACCACAGTTGGTTTGACCTGTTCCCTCTCTCTGTGGGGACAGAATCACAAAATGGAGAAGATTGGAAACACAATAACCTTCATCAAGGACGGACTGAGAGGCACCGCTGCCACTGAAGAGAACAGATGGAGGGAAAGAGGGATGGACCAGCCTACTGGAAAGCACTTTAGGAAAAGAAAACCACTGGTGCAGTTAATACAGAAGGAGAAGAAGGTAGGAGAGAAAAGTGATGAAAGGGCCTAAAAGCTGACTATGATGACTTGTATATATAGCTCAGCTGATGCCAGAGCAGAGCAGTTGGGGGTTATTGGTTTAAGGCCTAACGTGGCATGCTATTCCAGCTAAAGGGATTTTAACTGAGGAGGAGTGTGTTTATTAGGCCAAGGATTACACTGAATACTTCTACGGAGAGCGTTATAGCTGCAGGACTCAGAGTGTATATTTACAGAGCAAACAGTCAGAGTAAGTCTCTTTACAAAGCAAACAGCCACAGTAAGTCTCTTTACAGAGCAAACAGTCAAATGAAGTCTCTTTACAGAGCAAACAGCCACAGTAAGTCTCTTTACAAAGCAAACAGTAAGTCTCTTTACAGAGCAAACAGCCACAGTAAGTCTCTTTACAAAGCAAACAGCCACAGTAAGTCACTTTACAGAGCAAACAGTCAGAGTAAGTCACTTTACAGAGCAAACAGTCAGAGTAAGTCTCTTTACAGAGCAAACAGTCAGAGTAAGTCACTTTACAGAGCAAACAGTCAAAGTAAGTCTCTTTACAGAGCAAACAGTCAAATGAAGTCTCTTTACAGAGCAAACAGCCACAGTAAGTCTCTTTACAAAGCAAACAGTAAGTCTCTTTACAGAGCAAACAGTCACAAACAGTCAAAGTAAGTATCTTTACAAAGCAAACAGCCACAGTAAGTCTCTTTACAAAGCAAACAGCCACAGTAAGTCACTTTACAAAGCAAACAGCCACAGTAAGTCTCTTTACAAAGCAAACAGTAAGTCTCTTTACAGAGCAAACAGTCAAAGTAAGTCTCTTTACAAAGCAAACAGTTACAGTAAGTGCAAACAGTCACAAACAGAGCAAACAGTCAAATGAAGTCTCTTTACAGAGCAAACAGTCACAAACAGTCAAAGTAAGTATCTTTACAAAGCAAACAGCCACAGTAAGTCTCTTTACAATGCAAACAGCCACAGTAAGTCTCTTTACAAAGCAAACAGCCACAGTAAGTCTCTTTACAATGCAAACAGCCACAGTAAGTCTCTTTACAAAGCAAACAGCCACAGTACGTCTCTTTACAAAGCAAACAGCCACAGCAAGTCTCTTGCATATTCACTACTGATTCATGTATTTGTATCCTGGGCATTTTTAAGAGATTCTTGACTCAGCAACAATTAAACAATTAAACAGCCTTTATTACATGTTAAGAAGGTGCGGATAATTTCAATCAATATCTATGAAAAAGAAAATCTATTTTCTACCATCCCACTACATAGTCCAGACCAAACATATTATTAGCACATTGTTGATATGGTTGGTTTGGACCAGAACTTTATTGTTGATATGGTTGGTTTGGACCAGAACTTTATTGTTGATATGGATGGTTATATCTTGAGCTGTAGATGGATAGTGGCACATCAAAACACACACAAACACACACACACGCACACACGCTAGCTAGTTAGCGGTGGTGCACGCTAATAGCGTTTCAATCGGTGATGTCACTCGCTCTGAGACCTTGAAGTAGTTGTTCCCCTTGCTCTGCAAGGGCCACAGCTTTTGTGGAGCGAATGGTAACGATGCTTTGAGGGTGGTTGTTGTCGATGTGTGCAGAGGGTCCCTGGTTCAATCCCAGGTAGGGGCGAGGAGAGGGACGGAAGCTAAACTGTTACATAAGTATACAGTATATGTATGTAAATATAGAGTATATGTATGAAAGTATACAGTATATGTATGTAAGTATACAGTATATGTATTTAGGAAGGAACATTATGTGGATATATTGAAGCAACATCTCAACACATCAGTCAAGAAGTTAAAGCTTGGTCGCAAATGGGCAATGACCCCGAGAATACTTCCAAAGTTGTGGCAAAATAGCTTAAGGACAACAAAGTCAAGGTATTGGAGTGGCCATCATAAAGCCCTGGCCTCAATCATATAGAAAATGTGTAGGCAGAAATGAAAAAGTGCCTGTACGAGCAAGGAGGCCTACAAACCTGACTCAGTTACACCAGCTCTGTCAGGAGGAACGGGCCAAAATTCACCCAACTTATTGTGGGAAGGTTGTGGAAGGCTACCTGAAAAGTTTGACCTAAGTTAAACAATTCAAAGGCAATGCTATCAAATACTAAAAATCAAATCAAATCAAATCAAATTTTATTTGTCACATACACATGGTTAGCAGATGTTAATGTGAGTGTAGCGAAATGCTTGTGCTTCTAGTTCCGACAATGCAGTAATAACGAGCAAGTAATCTAACTAACAATTCCAAAAAAACTACTGTCTTATACACAGTGTAAGGGGATAAAGAATATGTACATAAGGATATATGAATGAGTGATGGTACAGAGCAGCATAGGCAAGATACAGTAGATGATATCGAGTACAGTATATACATATGAGATAAGTATGTAAACCAAGTGGCATAGTTAAAGTGGCTAGTGATACATGTATTACATAAGGATGCAGTCGATGATATAGAGTACAGTATCAACGTATGCATATGAGATGAACAATGTAGGGTAAGTAACATTATATAAGGTAGCATTGTTTAAAGTGGCCAGTGATATATTTACATAATTTCCCATCAATTCCCATGATTAAAGTGGCTGGAGTAGAGTCAGTGTCATTGACAGTGTGTTGGCAGTAGCCACTCAATGTTAGTGGTGGCTGTTTAACAGTCTGATGGCCTTGAGATAGAAGCTGTTTTTCAGTCTCTCGGTCCCAGCTTTGATGCACCTGTACTGACCTCGCCTTCTGGATGACAGCGGGGTGAACAGGCAGTGGCTCGGGTGGTTGATGTCCTTGATGATCTTTATGGCCTTCCTGTAGCATCGGGTGGTGTAGGTGTCCTGGAGGGCAGGTAGTTTGCCCCCGGTGATGCGTTGTGCAGACCTCACTACCCTCTGGAGAGCCTTACGGTTGAGGGCGGTGCAGTTGCCATACCAGGCGGTGATACAGCCCGCCAGGATGCTCTCGATTGTGCATCTGTAGAAGTTTGTGAGTGCTTTTGGTGACAAGCCGAATTTCTTCAGCCTCCTGAGGTTGAAGAGGCGCTGCTGCGCCTTCCTCACGATGCTGTCTGTGTGAGTGGACCAATTCAGTTTGTCTGTGATGTGTATGCCGAGGAACTTAAAACTTGCTACCCTCTCCACTACTGTTCCATCGATGTGGATGGGGGTGTTCCCTCTGCTGTTTCCTGAAGTCCACAATCATCTCCTTAGTTTTGTTGACGTTGAGTGTGAGGTTATTTTCCTGACACCACACTCCGAGGGCCCTCACCTCCTCCCTGTAGGCCGTCTCGTCGTTGTTGGTAATCAAGCCTACCACTGTTGTGTCGTCCGCAAACTTGATGATTGAGTTGGAGGCGTGCATGGCCACGCAGTCGTGGGTGAACAAGGAGTACAGGAGAGGGCTCAGAACGCACCCTTGTGGGGCCCCAGTGTTGAGGATCAGCGGGGAGGAGATGTTGTTGCCTACCCTCACCACCTGGGGGCGGCCCGTCAGGAAGTCCAGTACCCAGTTGCACAGGGCGGGGTCGAGACCCAGGGTCGCGAGCTTGATGACGAGCTTGGAGGGTACTATGGTGTTGAATGCCGAGCTGTAGTCGATGAACAGCATTCTCACATAGGTATTCCTCTTGTCCAGATGGGTTAGGGCAGTGTGCAGTGTGGTTGAGATTGCATCGTCTGTGGACCTATTTGGGCGGTAAGCAAATTGGAGTGGGTCAAGGGTGTCAGGTAGGGTGGAGGTGATATGGTCCTTGACTAGTCTCTACTAATTGAGTGTATGTGTCAAAGGGTGGGTATAGCTGGTGCATGGAAGTCAGGCACAGGAGAGCAGAGATGAGTGGACAAAGCACTTTACTCACACCATTATTAAAACAGGACGCAAACGCGTCACAAACACAAATGCCCAAAGAACAAGTGAGGCAGCACAAAGTACACACAACCAAGTACAAAGTACCGACTGCCACAAAGCAGAGGAAAGGGCAAAGGGTACAAAACAAAACCTGGCGTACATCAGCCAAAAGCAACCAGACAATAAACAATTTCACACACAGACATGGGGGGGACAGAGGTTTATATACACAACAAGTAATGAGGGAATGTAAACCAGGTGTGTGTGGGAAAACAAGACAAAACAAATGGAAAATGAAAGGTGGATCGGCGATCGCTAGAAGACGGTGACGTCGACCACCGAACGCCACCCGAAACAAGGAGAGAAACCGACTTCGGCGGAAGTCTTGACAATATGTAAACTTCTGACCCACTGGGAATGTGATGAAAGAAATAAAAACTGAAATAAATCATTCTCTCTACTATTATTCTGACATTTCACATTCTTAAAATAAAGTGGTGATCCTAACTGACCTAAGACAGGGATTTTTACTCTGATTAAATGTCAGGAATTGTGAAAAACTGAGTTGAAATGTATTTGGCTAAGGTGTATGTAAACTTCCGACTTCAACTGTATGTAAGTATACAGTATATGTATGTAAGTATACAGTATATGTATGTAAGTATACAGTATATGGAAGTAGTTTAGTACATAAAATAATGGGGTTAAAAACCTTTTCTTCCTTATATCTCTCAGATATAGGACAGGCACTTCAAACAAACTTCCTTTTGATTTATTTTTTGAATATATATTTTTCCATGTAGGAATCTGGTGTCCCGTTCGCGGGACAGTTGAGCGAATGTAGGCTAATGTGATTAGCTTGAGGTTGTAAGAACTAAAAAAATACCAGGACATAGACATATCTGATATGGGCAGAAAGCTTAAATTCTTGTTAATCTAACTGCACTGTCAGTTCTTCAAAGGTAAATTATTTAATTTGATTGCTTTTCTTATTTTCGTGAAAATGTTGCCTGCTGCTAGCAGAGCCTAGCCTAGCATAGCATTATGCCATGATAAACGTACACAAATGCTTGTCTAGCATTGGCTGTAATCATATTTTGAAAATCTGAGATGACACTGTGATTAACAAAAGGCTAAGCTGTGTCTCAATATATTTCATTTGTGATTTTCATGAATAGGAAAATTTTCTAGGGACATTTATGTCCGCGGCGTTATGCTAATTAGTTTGAGGCGATGATTACGCTCCCGTATGCGGGATGGGTAGTATCAAGAAGTTAAAGTATTAGAGTGAAAGAATACCATGCTACTGTTTGAGGAGAGTGCACACTTACGAACTTGAAAATATATGAATAAACCAATGAGGCACATTTGGGCTGTCTTGATACACCATTTTGAATAGATATGCAAAAGCTCACTGGATCACTCTAAAACTTTGCACGTACAGGTGATGCCATCTAGTGGACAAAGTCTAAATTGCGTCTGGGCTAGAATAATATATTATGCCCTTTCTCTTGCATTTCAAAGATGATGGTTAAAACAAATACAGAAGAATGGGTTGTTTTTTATGTGTATTATCTTTTACCAGATCTAATGTGTTATATTCTCTTACGTTCCTTTCACATTTCCACAAATGTATTTTCAACGTATTTTCCTTTCAAATGGAATCAATAATATCATATCCTTACTTCAGGGCCTGAGCTACAGGAAGTTACATTTGGATATGTCATTTTAGGCAGACAAAAAATCAAACAGGGGCGGATCCTTTAAAGAAAATACTCACACACCTGAAACTTGAGGTTCTCTGTCTAACAGTGTAGTCAGAAAGACCTAACTAACACATGGAAACCATATGTTTGTCCATTCCATTGACTCCATTCCAGCCATTATTACAGTTTTTTTGGATCACTTACACACTAAAATTAAAAGTAGTACACTATTAGCAAAACCTTACACTCAAGAAGCAAAACATCAGCCCATATTTGCACAACTATAAGCACATTGTCAACCTCACACTTGTAGCAAAACTCTACACACGGTGATTTGCAAAACACTAAACACACTTAACATACATTACACACAAACATCTATCATGAAGTCACGTCCTTGCAATACCAAAGCACTGACTGTCAGATTACCACACCCTCCAACCTATTGGTTCAACACAGTCATCAGGTGTGCAAACACTTGTTTGCTTAATTGTAGACACACCAATCAGGTGTATGAGCACTATAAAAAGCAGCAGGTGAGTTCATCGGTCTTCAAGCACAATGGAAAGAGTCAGAGAAAGAGTAAGACGAGGACGAGGAGGACGAGGAGGACGACGAGGAGGACGAGGAGAACGAGGAGGACGAGGAGGAGGAGGAGGAGGAGGAGGAGGAGGAGGAGGAAGGAGAGGAAGACAAGAAGGTGCTCAAAGAGGACCGGATCTGACAAATGAGATCCGCGCAACACTGGTTGACCACGTTGTCAACCGCGGCCTGCCGCTGAGGGAGGCTGGACTGGGAGTACAGCCAAATCTAAGCCGATATACAGTGGCAAGTCTGATGAGAACATTTAGACTGGAAAATAGGTAATGTAAAAATATCATCATATCAAAAACATCTGCACGGTTTCAGTAACTGCTTACAGTACTGTATTCTATGCACTATCAGCACTTCTATTACCTTTTCCTGTGAAATTACTGTATTATTGTATACTGTTTGTTTTTTTCTACATAGGATTGAGGGTCAGGGACAACAAGGGGGAAGGCCTCCTATGTTCACAGAACAGCAAGAGAGGGAGATAGTAAACATGGTTTTGGCCAACAATGCTATAATGCTATAACAATGCTATAACACACTATAACTCTCCAAGCTAACATTGTCAATAACCACGCCATTTTCAACAATATCCTTCAGGTCTCAACATCAACACTGGCACGCATCCTAAAAAAAAAACATATTCAAATGAAGCAAATTTATCGAGTGGCTTTCGAGCGCAATTCCGAAAGGGTGAAAAGACTGCGGCATGATTATGCAGAGGTATGTATTCACTTTAGCACTGTGATCTTGCATACTGTCTCAATCTTTTACTGTACTGTAATATGTATACTAGATCTACACTGAACTACACAATTTTGCCTGACACTGTTTTTCAGAGAGTTTTATGAATGGATGGAGAGGAGATCCAGCATGAGTTCATTTACGTAGATGAGGCTGGGTTCAACCTGACGAGAACACGAAGGAGGGGAAGAAACATCATTGGCCACAGGGCTATAGTCAATGTCCCAGGGCAACGTGGGGGTAATATAACACTCTGTGCAGCCATTACACAGAATGGGGTCCTCCACTGCCATGCCCATATGGGCCCTTATAACACAGCACTCATACTTACATTCTTGGACCAATTGCACAACATAACAGCAGCAAATCAAATCGATCATATGCAATACATTGTTGTCTGGGACAATGTGTCTTTCCACCGCTCTGCTCTGGTTCAGAACTGGTTTCAGCAACATCCACATTTCACCCTCCTATATCTTCCACCATACTCTCCATTCCTCAACCCTATAGAAGAGTTTTTCTCTGCATGGCGGTGGAAGGTATATGATCTCCGTCTCCAGGCTGAGGTACCCCTCATTCAAGCCATGGAGGAGGCCTGTGACCAGGTGGAGGTAGCAGCAATGCAAGGATGGATTCCTCATTCAAGACGTTTCTTTCCAAGGTGTCTTGCTAATGACAACATTTTCTGCGACGTTGATGAAATTCTCTGGACAGCGAAGAGACAATGTCTATTTTTTTGTTGTTGTTTGTTTTTTACAAAACGTAAAGTGACGTTTGGTTACAGTATTATGAATCTCCATGTCAACATTTTGGGCGTGTTGAGAAATAAATGAGTTTCTTCAGTCTGCAACATTGGTCTTGTGTAGTGTTTGGTGAATTGACATTATATTTGTACTTTGTTGATAGTAGCCTACTCTAATCATAGGGAAGTAGAAGTGCTAAAAGTGTTTTAGGTTTATCACAGCAGAGTGTAACTCGTGCAAACAGAGTATAGTAATGTGAAATGTGTGTGTTTCTTAAATGGTAACAAAGTGTGGTTTTTAAAAAAGAAGTGTATAGTTTTTACAAGAGTGTTTAATTTTGCAAAGGATCTGTAGTGTTTTGCTAATTGGGTGTGTGGTTATGCTAATTGTGTGTAGTGTTTTGAAAATCGTGCTTAATTAAGCAATCAAAAAAACTGTAAAAGCCGTCCTCCCCTCAGCAGCCTCCACTGGTATGTAAAGTGCATTCGTAAACAATTCAGCCCTCTTTTTCCACATTTTGTTAGGTTACAGCCTTATTCTAAAATGTATTAAATAATTTTTCCCTCATGAATCTACACACAAAACCCCATTATGACATCACAATACCCCATAATGACATCACAATACCCCATAATGACAAAGCAAAAACAGGTTGTTAGAAATGTTTGCTATTTCTCTAATAAAAAACTGAAATTTTACATTTACAAGTATCTAGACCCTTTACTCAGTACTTTGTCGAAGCACCTTTGGCAGCGATTACAGCCTCAAGTCTTCTTCGGTATGACGCTACAAGCTTGGCACATCTGTATTTGGGGAGTTTCTCCCATTCTTCACTGCAGATCCTATCAAGAACTGCCAGGTTGGATGGGGAGCGTTGCTGCACAGCTCTTGGGCCACTCTTGGACATTCAGAGACTTGCCCCAAAGCCACTCCTGCGTTGTCTTGTCTGTGGTTTTGGTCGTTCTCCTGTTGAATGTGAAACTTCACCCCAATTTGAGCACTCTGGAGCAGGTTTTCATTAAGGATCAATCTGTACTTTACTCGTCCATCTTTGCCTCGATCCTGACTAGTCTCGCAGTCCCTGCCGCTGAAAAACATCCCCAAAGCATGATGCTGCCAGCACCATGCTTCACTGTAGGGACGATGCCAGGTTTCCTCCAGACGAGACACTTGGCATTCAGGCCAAAGAGTTCAATCTTGGTTTCATCAGACCAGAGAATCATGTTTCTCATGGTCTGAGAGTCTTTAAGTGCCTTTTGGCAAACTCCAAGTGGGCTGTCATGTGCCTTTTACTGAGGAGTGGCTTCCGCCTGGCCACTCTACCATAAAGGCATGATTGGGGGAGTGCTGCAGAGATGGTTGTCCTTCTGGAAGGTTCTCCCATTTCCACAGAGGAACTCTGGAGCTCTGTCAGAGTGACCATCGGGTTCTTGGTCACCTCCCTGACCAAGGCCATTCTCCCTTGATTACTCAGTTTGGCCGGATGGCTAGCTCTAGGATAAGACTTGGTGTTTCCAAACTTCTTTCATTTAAGAATGATGGAGGCCACTGTGTTCTTGGGGATCTTCAATACTGCAGACATTTTTTGGTACCCTTCCGCAGATCTGTGCCTCGACTTAATCCTATCTCTGAACTCTACAGACAATTCCTTCAACTTCATGGCTTGGTTTTTACTCTGACATGCACTGTCAACTGTGGGACCTTTATATAGACAGGTATGTGCCTTTCCGAATCATGTCCAATCAATTGAATTTACCACAGGTTGACTCTATTCAAGCAGGATGGAAGCAGGAGGCCCATCCACTTGGGAACCAGGCCAAGCCAATCAGAAAGAGGCTGCTTATGGTAGAGAAATTAACATTAAATTCTCTGGCATCAGCTCTGGTGGACATTCCTACGGTAAGCATCCCAATTGCGCACTCCCTCAAAACCTGAGACATACGTGGCATTGTGTTGTGTGACAAAATATTTTAGAGTAGCCATTTATTGTTTAAGCAGCTTCTTGATATGCCACACCTGTCAGTAGATAGATTATCTTGGCAAATGAGAAATCCAAGGATATAAACTAATTTGCCCACAAAAATCTTGAGAAAAAAATCTTTGTGTGCATATGGAACATTTCTGGGATCTTTTGTTTCAGTTCATGAAACATGGGACCAACACTTTACATGTTGCAATTATATTTTTGTTCAGTATATTTCCCAATGCCCCAGGACAGTAATTGGGGACATTACCCTATGTATGATGTTAGATGGGTGTCTTTACTTTCTGTGGTCACTAAAGATCCCATGGCACTTATTGTCAGAGTAAGGGTGTTAACCCTGGTGTCCTGGCTAAATGTTCTATCTGGCCTTCAACCATGGCCACATAATCATCCACAGATTCCAACTTACCTGGAAAATAAAGTAAAATAAAGTGAGAGAGGATTAGTTCCTCTGGCTCCAGCTGCATCTCACAGGAGACAATTTAAAGGCTCATTTAGTACAAATTAGTTGATATACTGAGATACTGTGTGTGTGTGTGTGTGTGTGTGTGTGTGTGTGTGTGTGTGTGTGTGTGTGTGTGTGTGTGTGTGTGTGTGTGTGTGTGTGTGTGTGTGTGTGTGTGTGTGTGTGTGTGTGTGTGTGTGTGTGTGTGTGTGTGTGTGTGTGTGTGTGTGTGTTTGTGTTTACTCTTCTGATGACACTACAACTTAAGCATAGTAATGCCTTGGGATCCTGCTGTATGCAAACACACCATAACATAGCAAATTCAGCAGGAATGCTAACAGAGACATGACTACAGCGTTATGTGGTCTGTATTACTGTATCCCCTGGTTGCTATAGAAAAACAGCTCCCTCCTGCTACAGCGTCCCGTTACGTAACCTTGGTGAATCTTGGAAATGACAAAACATAATGCTGTGGACAGTTGTCCTGGAATTTTCTCTCTATCTCTCTCTCTCTCTCTTCTCTCTCTCGCTTAAATGAATGTGTCTCTGCAGCTTCCTGACCTTGCCAGCATCGCTTAATGGATGTGCCTCTACAGCTTCTTGACCTTGCCAGCATCGCTTAATGAATGTGCCTCTACAGCTTCCTGACCTTGCTAGTATCACGTGTCTCTGCAGCTTCCTGATCTTGCTAGCATCATGTGTCTCTACTGAACTGTACAGTACCCAAAAAATGAAAGAAGGCTGTGTGTGTGTGTGTGTGTGTGTGTGTGTGTGTGTGTGTGTGTGTGTGTGTGTGTGTGTGTGTGTGTGTGTGTGTGTGTGTGTGTGTGTGTGTGTGTGTGTGTGTGTGTGTGTGTGTGTGTGTGTGTGTGTGTGTGTGTGTGTGTGTGCGTGCGTGTGTGTTAGTGATGATCGGGTTGACACATGACCCACAGTCCCCGATGGGTTATATCCACGGGATGGGCAGGTTTAGGGTCATGAAATAACATATCCTGCACCCCCTGTCAAAAAATAATTCCCCTGTCTCTAAACAAACCATGTGTGTGTGTGTGTGTGTGTTTGTGTGTGTGTGTGTGTGTGTGTGTGTGTGTGTGTGTGTGTGTGTGTGTGTGTGTGTGTGTTTTTTGACAAAGAGAGTTTTTGAGACCACAGAGAAGGAGGACATATGAGGCGACTCAGTGAGGTTAGAGAGGGAGGAGAGATCAACAGAGATAAAGAGAGGGGGATGAGGAGCAGGAGGAAGTGAGGGACATGGAGGAAAACCATTGAGGCGTCACAGGCATGCACAACCACCTTCCCTTTCCTCCATGCTGAGATCCACCGTCTGAAAACAAGGTATTTTATTCCTCCTCTCCTCCCAATGAAACAATCCTGACTGGGACGGATAATCAGTTATATAATGCAGCTTTTGTAATCTTCTCCTCTTCTGCCTCCAGCTCCAGGGAGTAGAGAGATGGGGAGGAGAGAGCGAGAGAGAGAGAGAGAGAGGGAGAGGGAGAGGGAGAGAAAGAGAGAGAGAGAGAGAGAGAGAGAGAGAGAGAGAGAGAGACAGAGAGAGAGAGAGAGAGAGAGAGAGAGGGAGAATCAGAGGGAGTGAGTAAGGTATGTTCCATTAGAAACTACATTGACATTCACTGGGCTGTAGAAGTGTTCAACGGAAGCGATAAGGGAGAGCCGAGACACTGGTAAGGGTTGTAAAGGCCATGACATGGACTGTGTCACGTGAAAGCAAGCCTGTGTGAGACAGTCTTTCTACGGGGATTCTCATAGAGCTGTCACATCATTATTACCTCACTAGCTGTGTGAAGATCACGCAACTAATTTACACACAGGTGAGATGCTTGGTTACCAGCCCTTCCCACAATGCAGAGTTAAAAAACTATAATACAAGAAAAACAGTAACAAGAGGAATAAAATAGAGAAGAATGGAGCTATGTGCAGGGAGTACTAGTACCAGATCAATGTGCAGGGGTAATAGCTATTTACAGAGAGTACCAGATCAATGTGCAGGGGTAATAGCTATTTACAGAGAGTACCAGATCAATGTGCAGGGGTAATAGCTATTTACAGAGAGTACCAGATCAATGTGCAGGGGTAATAGCTATTTACAGAGAGTACCAGATCAATGTGCAGGGGTAATAGCTATTTACAGAGAGTACCAGATCAATGTGCAGGGGTAATAGCTATTTACAGAGAGTACCAGATCAATGTGCAGGGGTAATAGCTATATACAGAGAGTACCAGTACCAGATCAATGTGCAGGGGTAATAGCTATATACAGAGAGTACCAGTACCAGATCAATGTGCAGGGGTAATAGCTATGTACAGGGAGTACCAGTACCAGATCAATGTGCAGGGGTAATAACTATATACAGGGAGTACCAGTACCAGATCAATGTGCAGGGATATTAGGTATTTGAGGTAGATATGTATCATGAAGGCAGGGTAAAGTGACTAGGCATCAGGATAGATTATATTAAGAGTTAATAAAGAACAGAGTAGCAGCAGCATATGATGAGTGTAAGTCTTGTGAGTGTCTATATATAGCCTGGTGAGTGTGTATATAGTGTCTATATATAGCCTGGTGAGTGTGTATATAGTGTGTATATATAGTCTGGTGAGTGTGTATATAGTGTGTATATATAGCCTGGTGAGTGTGTATATAGTGTGTATATATAGTCTGGTGAGTGTGTATATGTAGTCTGGTGAGTGTCAAATATATAGTCTGGTGAGTGTGTATATATAGCCTGGTGAGTGTGTATATAGTGTGTATATATAGTCTGGTGAGTGTGTATATGTAGTCTGGTGAGTGTCAAATATATAGTCTGGTGAGTGTGTATATATAGTCTGGTGAGTGTGTATATAGTATATATAGTCTGGTGAGTGTGTATATATAGTCTGGTGAGTGTGTATATAGTGTGTATATATAGTCTGGTGTGTGTGTATATATAGTCTGGTGAGTGTCTATATATAGTCTAGTGAGTGTGTATATAGTGTGTATATATAGTCTGGTGAGTGTGTATATATAGTCTGGTGAGTGTGTATATAGTGTGTATATAAAGTCTGGTGAGTGTGTATATATAGTTGGTAAGTGTGTATATATAGTTGGTAAGTGTGTATATAGTCTGTATATATAGTCTGGTGAGTGTGTATATATAGTCTGGTGAGTGTGTATATATAGTTGGTGAGTGTGTATATATAGTTGGTGAGTGTGTATATATAGTCTAGTGAGTGTCTATATATAGTCTGGTGAGTGTGTATATATAGTTGGTGAGTGTGTATATATAGTCTAGTGAGTGTCTATATATAGTCTGGTGAGTGTGTATATATAGTCTGGTGAGTGTGTATATATAGTCTAGTGAGTGTGTATATATAGTCTGGTGAGTGTGTATATATAGTCTGGTGAGTGTGTATATATAGTCTGGTGAGTGTGTATATAGTGTCTATATATAGTCTAGTGAGTGTGTATATAGTGTGTATATATAGTCTTGTGAGTGTGTATATATTGTCTGGTGAGTGTGTATATAGTGTGTATATATAGTCTGGTGAGTGTGTATATATAGTCTGGTGAGTGTGTATATTTAGTCTGGTGAGTGTCTATGTAGTGTGTATATATAGTCTGGTGAGTGTCTATATATAGTCTGGTGAGTGTGTATATATTGTCTGGTGAGTGTGTATATAGTGTGTATATATAATCTGGTGAGTGTGTATATATAGTCTGGTGAGTGTCTATATATAGTCTAGTGAGTGTGTATATAGTGTGTATATATAGTCTAGTGAGTGTCTATATATAGTCTGGTGAGTGTGTATATATAGTTGGTGAGTGTGTATATATAGTTGGTGAGTGTGTATATATAGTCTAGTGAGTGTCTATATATAGTCTGGTGAGTGTGTATATATAGTTGGTGAGTGTGTATATATAGTCTAGTGAGTGTGTATATATAGTCTGGTGAGTGTGTATATATAGTCTGGTGAGTGTGTATATATAGTCTGGTGAGTGTGTATATATAGTCTGGTGAGTGTGTATATATAGTCTGGTGAGTGTGTATATATAGTCTGGTGAGTGTGTATATATAGTCTGGTGAGTGTGTATACATAGTCTAGTGAGTGTGTATATATAGTCTGGTGAGTGTGTATATATAGTCTGGTGAGTGTGTATATAGTGTCTATATATAGTCTAGTGAGTGTGTATATAGTGTGTATATATAGTCTGGTGAGTGTGTATATATAGTCTGGTGAGTGTGTATATATAGTCTGGTGAGTGTGTATATAGTGTATATATATAGTCTGGTGAGTGTGTATATATAGTCTGGTGAGTGTGTATATATAGTCTGGTGAGTGTGTATATAGTGTATATATAGTCTGGTGAGTGTGTATATATAGTCTAGTGAGTGTGTATATATAGTCTAGTGAGGGTGTATATATAGTCTGGTGAGTGTGTATATATACTCTGGTGAGTGTGTATATTTAGTCTGGTGAGTGTGTATATAGTGTATATATATAGTCTGGTGAGTGTGTATATATAGTCTAGTGAGTGTGTATATATAGTCTAGTGAGTGTGTATATATAGTCTGGTGAGTGTGTATATATAGTCTGGTGAGTGTGTAGATAGTGTGTATATATAGTCTGGTGAGTGTGTATATAGTGTGTATATATAGTCTGGTGAGTGTGTATATATAGTCTGGTGAGTGTGTATATATAGTCTGGTGAGTGTGTATATAGTGTATATATATAGTCTGGTGAGTGTGTATATATAGTCTGGTGAGTGTGTATATATAGTCTGGTGAGTGTGTATATAGTGTATATATATAGTCTGGTGAGTGTGTATATATAGTCTAGTGAGTGTGTATATATAGTCTAGTGAGGGTGTATATATAGTCTGGTGAGTGTGTATATATACTCTGGTGAGTGTGTATATTTAGTCTGGTGAGTGTCTATGTAGTGTGTATATATAGTCTGGTGAGTGTCTATATATAGTCTGGTGAGTGTGTATATATAGTCTGGTGAGTGTGTATATATAGTCTGGTGAGTGTGTAGATAGTGTGTATATATAGTCTGGTGAGTGTGTATATAGTGTGTATATATAATCTGGTGAGTGTGTATATAGTGTGTATATATAGTCTGGTGAGTGTCTATATATAGTCTGGAGAGTGTGTATATGTAGTCTGGTGAGTGTCAAATATATAGTCTGGTGAGTGTGTATATATAGTCTGGTGAGTGTGTATATAGTGTGTATATATAGTCTGGTGAGTGTGTATATAGTGTGTATATATAGTCTGGTGTGTGTGTATATATAGTCTGGTGAGTGTCTATATATAGTCTAGTGAGTGTGTATATAGTGTGTATATATAGTCTGGTGAGTGTGTATATATAGTCTAGTGAGTGTGTATATATAGTCTGGTGAGTGTGTATATAGTGTGTATATAAAGTCTGGTGAGTGTGTATATATAGTTGGTAAGTGTGTATATAGTGTGTATATATAGTCTGGTGAGTGTGTATATATAGTTGGTGAGTGTGTATATATAGTTGGTGAGTGTGTATATATAGTCTAGTGAGTGTCTATATATAGTCTGGTGAGTGTGTATATATAGTTGGTGAGTGTGTATATATAGTCTAGTGAGTGTGTATATATAGTCTGGTGAGTGTGTATATATAGTCTGGTGAGTGTGTATATATAGTCTAGTGAGTGTGTATATAGTGTGTATATATAGTCTGGTGAGTGTCTATATATAGTCTGGTGAGTGTGTATATATAGTCTGGTGAGTGTTTATATATAGTCTAGTGAGTGTGTATATATAGTCTGGTGAGTGTGTATATATAGTCTGGTGAGTGTGTATATAGTGTGTATATATAGTCTGGTGAGTGTGTATATAGTGTGTATATATAGTCTGGTGAGTGTGTATATAGTGTGTATATATAGTCTGGTGAGTGTGTATATAGTGTATATATATAGTCTGGTGAGTGTGTATATATAGTCTGGTGAGTGTGTATATATAGTCTGGTGAGTGTGTATATAGTGTATATATAGTCTGGTGAGTGTGTATATATAGTCTAGTGAGTGTGTATATATAGTCTAGTGAGGGTGTATATATAGTCTGGTGAGTGTGTATATATACTCTGGTGAGTGTGTATATTTAGTCTGGTGAGTGTCTATGTAGTGTGTATATATAGTCTGGTGAGTGTGTATATATAGTCTGGTGAGTGTGTATATATAGTCTGGTGAGTGTGTATATATAGTCTGGTGAGTGTGTATATATGTCTGGTGAGTGTGTATATAGTGTCTATATGTCTAGTGAGTGTGTATATAGTGTGTATATATAGTCTGGTGAGTGTGTATATATAGTCTGGTGAGTGTGTATATATAGTCTGGTGAGTGTGTATATAGTGTATATATATAGTCTGGTGAGTGTGTATATATAGTCTGGTGAGTGTGTATATATAGTCTGGTGAGTGTGTATATAGTGTATATATATAGTCTGGTGAGTGTGTATATATAGTCTAGTGAGTGTGTATATATAGTCTAGTGAGGGTGTATATATAGTCTGGTGAGTGTGTATATATACTCTGGTGAGTGTGTATATTTAGTCTGGTGAGTGTCTATGTAGTGTGTATATATAGTCTGGTGAGTGTCTATATATAGTCTGGTGAGTGTGTATATATAGTCTGGTGAGTGTGTATATATAGTCTGGTGAGTGTGTAGATAGTGTGTATATATAGTCTGGTGAGTGTGTATATAGTGTGTATATATAATCTGGTGAGTGTGTATATAGTGTGTATATATAGTCTGGTGAGTGTCTATATATAGTCTGGAGAGTGTGTATATGTAGTCTGGTGAGTGTCAAATATATAGTCTGGTGAGTGTGTATATATAGTCTGGTGAGTGTGTATATAGTGTGTATATATAGTCTGGTGAGTGTGTATATAGTGTGTATATATAGTCTGGTGTGTGTGTATATATAGTCTGGTGAGTGTCTATATATAGTCTAGTGAGTGTGTATATAGTGTGTATATATAGTCTGGTGAGTGTGTATATATAGTCTAGTGAGTGTGTATATATAGTCTGGTGAGTGTGTATATAGTGTGTATATAAAGTCTGGTGAGTGTGTATATATAGTTGGTAAGTGTGTATATAGTGTGTATATATAGTCTGGTGAGTGTGTATATATAGTCTGGTGAGTGTGTATATAGTGTGTATATATAGTCTAGTGAGTGTCTATATATAGTCTGGTGAGTGTGTATATATAGTTGGTGAGTGTGTATATAGTGTATATATATAGTCTGGTGAGTGTGTATATATAGTCTGGTGAGTGTGTATATATAGTCTGGTGAGTGTGTATATAGTGTATATATATAGTCTGGTGAGTGTGTATATATAGTCTAGTGAGTGTGTATATATAATCTGGTGAGTGTGTATATAGTGTGTATATATAGTCTGGTGAGTGTGTATATATAGTCTGGTGAGTGTGTATATATAGTCTGGTGAGTGTGTATATAGTGTGTATATATAGTCTGGTGAGTGTGTATATATAGTCTGGTGAGTGTGTATATATAGTCTGGTGAGTGTGTATATAGTGTATATATATAGTCTGGTGAGTGTGTATATATAGTCTAGTGAGTGTGTATATATAGTCTAGTGAGTGTGTATATATAGTCTGGTGAGTGTCTATATATAGTCTGGTGAGTGTGTATATATAGTCTGGTGAGTGTGTAGATAGTGTGTATATATAGTCTGGTGAGTGTGTATATAGTGTGTATATATAATCTGGTGAGTGTGTATATAGTGTGTATATATAGTCTGGTGAGTGTGTATATATAGTCTGGTGAGTGTGTATATATAGTCTGGTGAGTGTGTATATATAGTCTGGTGAGTGTGTATATATAGTCTGGTGAGTGTGTATATATAGTCTGGTGAGTGTGTATATATAGTCTGGTGAGTGTGTATATAGTGTGTATATATAATCTGGTGAGTGTGTATATAGTGTGTATATATAGTCTGGTGAGTGTGTATATATAGTCTAGTGAGTGTGTATATAGTGTGTATATATAGTCTGGTGAGTGTGTATATATAGTCTAGTGAGTGTGTATATATAGTCTGGTGAGTGTGTATATATAGTCTGGTGAGTGTGTATATATAATCTGGTGAGTGTGTATATAGTGTCTATATATAGTCTAGTGAGTGTGTATATAGTGTGTATATATAGTCTGGTGAGTGTGTATATATAGTCTGGTGAGTGTGTATATATAGTCTAGTGAGTGTCTATATATAGTCTGGTGAGTGTGTATATATGGTTGGTGAGTGTGTATATATAGTCTAGTGAGTGTCTATATATAGTCTGGTGAGTGTGTATATATAGTCTGGTGAGTGTTTATATATAGTCTAGTGAGTGTGTATATATAGTCTGGTGAGTGTGTATATATAGTCTGGTGAGTGTGTATATATAGTCTGGTGAGTGTGTATATAGTGTCTATATATAGTCTAGTGAGTGTGTATATAGTGTGTATATATAGTCTGGTGAGTGTGTATATAGTGTGTATATATAATCTGGTGAGTGTGTATATAGTGTGTATATATAGTCTGGTGAGTGTGTATATAGTGTGTATATATAGTCTGGTGAGTGTGTATATAGTGTGTATATATAGTCTGGTGAGTGTGTATATATAGTCTGGTGAGTGTGTATATATTGTCTGGTGAGTGTGTATATAGTGTGTATATATAGTCTGGTGAGTGTGTATATATAGTCTGGTGAGTGTGTATATATAGTCTAGTGAGTGTGTATATATAGTCTGGTGAGTGTGTATATATAGTCTGGTGAGTGTGTATATATAGTCTGGTGAGTGTGTATATAGTGTCTATATATAGTCTAGTGAGTGTGTATATAGTGTGTATATATAGTCTGGTGAGTGTGTATATATAGTCTGGTGAGTGTGTATATATAGTCTGGTGAGTGTTTATATATAGTCTGGTGAGTGTGTATATATAGTCTGGTGAGTGTGTATATATAGTCTAGTGAGTGTCTATATATAGTCTGGTGAGTGTGTATATATAGTCTGGTGAGTGTTTATATATAGTCTAGTGAGTGTGTATATATAGTCTGGTGAGTGTGTATATATAGTCTGGTGAGTGTGTATATATAGTCTGGTGAGTGTGTATATAGTGTATATATATAGTCTGGTGAGTGTGTATATATAGTCTGGTGAGTGTGTATATATAGTCTGGTGAGTGTGTATATAGTGTGTATATATAGTCTGGTGAGTGTGTATATATAGTCTGGTGAGTGTGTATATATAGTCTGGTGAGTGTGTATATATAGTCTGGTGAGTGTGTATATAGTGTGTATATATAGTCTGGTGAGTGTCTATATATAGTCTGGTGAGTGTGTATATATAGTCTGGTGAGTGTGTATATATAGTCTGGTGAGTGTGTATATAGTGTGTATATATAGTCTGGTGAGTGTGTATATAGTGTGTATATATAATCTGGTGAGTGTGTATATATAGTCTGGTGAGTGTGTATATAGTGTGTATATATTGTCTGGTGAGTGTGTATATAGTGTGTATATATAGTCTGGTGAGTGTGTATATAGTGTGTATATATAGTCTGGTGAGTGTGTATATATAGTCTGGTGAGTGTGTATATATTGTCTAGTGAGTGTGTATATAGTGTGTATATATAGTCTGGTGAGTGTGTATATATAGTCTGGTGAGTGTGTATATATAGTCTAGTGAGTGTCTATATATAGTCTGGTGAGTGTGTATATATAGTCTGGTGAGAGTTTATATATAGTCTAGTGAGTGTGTATATATAGTCTGGTGAGTGTGTATATAGTGTGTATATATTGTCTGGTGAGTGTGTATATAGTGTGTATATATAGTCTGGTGAGTGTGTAGATAGTGTGTATATATAGTCTGGTGAGTGTGTATATAGTGTGTATATATAATCTGGTGAGTGTGTATATATAGTCTGGTGAGTGTGTATATATAGTCTGGTGAGTGTGTATATATTGTCTGGTGAGTGTGTATATAGTGTGTATATATAGTCTGGTGAGTGTGTATATATAGTCTGGTGAGTGTGTATATATAGTCTGGTGAGTGTGTATATTTAGTCTGGTGAGTGTCTATGTAGTGTGTATATATAGTCTGGTGAGTGTCTATATATAGTCTGGTGAGTGTGTATATATTGTCTGGTGAGTGTGTATATAGTGTGTATATATAATCTGGTGAGTGTGTATATAGTGTGTATATATAGTCTGGTGAGTGTGTATATAGTGTGTATATATAGTCTGGTGAGTGTATATATAGTGTATATATAGTCTGGTGAGTGTGTATATATAGTCTGGTGAGGGTGTATATATAGTCAGGTGAGTGTGTATATATAGTCTGGTGCGTGTGTATATATAGTGTATATATAGTCTGGTGAGTGTGTATATATAGTCTGGTGAGTGTGTATATATAGTCTGGTGAGTATGTATATATAGTCTGGTGAGTGTGTATATAGTGTGTATATATAGTCTGGTGAGTGTGTATATAGTGTGTATATATAGTCTGGTGAGTGTGTATATAGTGTGTATATATAGTCTGGTGAGTGTGTATATAGTGTCTATATATAGTCTGGTGAGTGTGTATATATAGTCTGGTGAGGGTGTATATATAGTCTGGTGAGTGTGTATATAGTGTGTATATATAGTCTGGTGAGTGTGTATATATAGTCTGGTGAGGGTGTATATATAGTCTGGTGAGTGTGTATATATAGTCTGGTGAGTGTGTATATATAGTCTGGTGAGTGTGTATATATAGTGTATATATAGTCTGGTGAGTGTGCATAGGGTCAGTGCAAGATAGGGTCAGTGCAGAATGTCTGGGTTAACATGTATTAACTACTTAACAGTCTAATAGCTATTTAGCAGTCTTATGGCTATTTAGCAGTCTTATGGCTTGGGGGTAGATGCTGTCTCGGAGCCTCTTGGTCCAGGAGCCGATGTTCCAGTATTGTTTGCCCGGACAGTAGAAGTTTGAACCGTTTTTGGGTCGCTGGAGTCTTTAGCAATTTTTCTGGACTTCCTCTGACACTGTCTGATATGCAGCAGAGGTTGTGGATGGCAGGGAGCTTGGCCCCAGTGATGTACTGGGCTGTCCACACTACGTTCTGTGACGCTTTGCAGTCGAGGGTGGTGCATTTGGCATATAAAGCAGTAATGCAGCCAGGCAAGATGCTCTCGATGGTGCAGCTGTAGAACTTTATGAGGGTCTGAGGGCCCATGCTGAATCTTTTCAGCCTCCTGAGGGGGAAGAGGTGTTGTCGTGCCTTCTTCACGACTGTGTTGGTGTGTGTGGACCATGTAAAATCCTTAGTGATGTGGTCACACCTCGACCTGCTTCACTACAGGCCCATCGATGTGGATGGCGGGGGGGGGGCGTGCTCTCCCCTCTTTCTCCTATAGTCTACGATCAGCTCCTTGGTCTTACAGACGTTCTGGGATAGGTTGTCGTCATGGCACCACACTGACAAGTTTCTGACTTCCTCCCTGTGGGCTGTCTCATCGCCGTCAGTGATCAGGTCGAACCACCGTTGTTGTCATCAGAAAACTTGATGATGGTGTTGGAGTCGTGTGTCGCCACACGGTCATGGGTGAACAGGAAGTACAGGGTGGTACTGTATCTCCTATATCCCCTCGTTCACCGCCTCTTCTAACTCCCTCTTACCCCTCATAACTAGAGCCTGATTCAGACCACGACACCACCATATTTCAGTAGAGGCCGTTAGACAGCCAATGAGATGGGGGTATTTGGAGGCTCCATCATAACATGTTAGCGTTATGGGCCTGATGAGGGGCCCTGGGGAGAGGGCTCTCCTCACTATGTACAGACATAAATACATAGATGATGGGGAACACAGGGAACGGGAAGGCAAGCTAGCAGCATAGGTCAGCTAGGGTTAGGGTTGGAGGTTAGGGTCGGAGGTTAAGGTTGGGGTTGGGGTTGGGGTTGGGGTTAGGGCTGGAGCTAGGGTTAGGGTCGGAGGTTAAGGTTGGGGTTGGGGTTGGGGTTGGGGCTGGAGCTAGGGTTGAGGTTGGGGTTGGGGTTGGAGCTAGTGTTAGGGTAGGGGCTGGGGCTGGAGCTAGGTTAAGGTTAAGGTTAAAGTTAAGGTGAAGATGGCTTGTTGATCCCTGTGAATGGAAATTGTTGGAACTATTGGTTGCCATGTTTACTTCCTGGAAGTTGGAAGACAATGACAGCATTATAACTCTTCTAAACGCTTGTAAAGAAAAAGAGTTTGATTGCCTTGTCTTTTCTAACCAAGAGTAAAACTACCACAGAGAGGCCTAAACATGAATTCTAGTAAGTGACAGTAGGTTATTCTGACAGCACCAGAGAGGCAGACAGAAAAGTAAACACAGAAAACGTAACAGTGAGTGAGATAGAGAGAGAGGAGAAAATATATTGCAGCAGCCCAGGACATCATTTACCCCAAAGGATGAATAGGATTACCATAGCCCCAAAAGATAGAGGCTGCATCTGAAATGGCTCCCTATTTACTATACAGAACACTTCTTTTGACAAGGGCCCATAGGGCTCCCAAAGGGCTCTGGGTAAAAAACTAGTGCACTATAAAGGAAATATGGTGTCATTTAGGAGGTAGTCAGATATCTTCTCTGGCCCTGTGAATAGTGAAAAAGTGTTAGGCCAAAAAAGGCAATTCCAGAGTTAATTAGAGAGGAGTTTCCCATCTGGCCTCCGACTGCAGAGGGTAAAATAAACAATGTGCTGCTCGCCGATAAAAACCGACTGGCTCCATTTGTCGTTGTTTTTTCCCCAGATTATTGGACTGGATGGTTCTTTTGTTTTTTTCTCAGTCTCAGAGTTCAATGATGGGTTGATTGTTTCATTAATCCAATTATGTTGGATTTCACAATCTGGCCATCTGGCCACTAAAAGTATATGTATAAATTTAACCTCAATATTCTCCCAGAACCTGTCAGAGCAGTGGAGACCAAGTATCATTATGATGTTTCCATAATAAATCAGTATAATTCCATGTAAATATACGTACATTAACATAGTACAACTCGATCCAAATGAGCATTAAATTATTTGCAACCAGTACAGCACCACCTAAAGTTTGGGTGATGAAATTGCAGAAGGGCTGGCAAATACAACATCCTGAAACTGAAAATAATAATCAAGAATGCACTTGACAATTTTCCCTATATTGGAAATGGCTGGGGGAAGGGGTATGTGTTTCTGTATTGGTAATGGCTTGGGGAAGGGGTCTGTGTTTCTGTATTGGTAATGGCTGGGGATAGGGGTCTGTGTTTCTGTATTGGTAATGGCTGGAGGAAGGGGTCTGTGTTTCTGTATTGGTAATGGCTGGAGGAAGGGGTATGTGTTTCTGTATTGGTAATGGCTGGAGGAAGGGGTATGTGTTTCTGTATTGGTAATGGCTGGAGGAAGGGGTATGTGTTTCTGTATTGGTAATGGCTGGAGGAAGGGGTATGTGTTTCTGTATTGGTAATGGCTGGAGGAAGGGTCTGTGTTTCTGTATTGGTAATGGCTGGAGGAAGGGGTATGTGTTTCTGTATTGGTAATGGCTTGGGGAAGGGTCTGTGTTTCTGTATTGGTAATGGCTGGGGAAGGGGTCTGTGTTTCTGTTTCGGAAATGGCTGGAGGAAGGGGTATGTGTGTCTGTATTGGTAATGGCTGGAGGAAGGGGTATGTGTGTCTGTATTGGTAATGGCTGGGGAAGGGTCTGTGTTTCTGTATTGGTAATGGCTGGAGGAAGGGGTATGTGTTTCTGTATTGGTAATGGCTTGGGGAAGGGGTATGTGTTTCTGTATTGGTAATGGCTTGGGGAAGGGTCTGTGTTTCTGTATTGGTAATGGCTGGAGGAAGGGGTATGTGTTTCTGTATTGGTAATGGCTTGGGGAAGGGTCTGTGTTTCTGTATTGGTAATGGCTGGGGAAGGGGTATGTGTTTCTGTATTGGTAATGGCTGGGGAAGGGGTCTGTGTTTCTGTATTGGTAATGGCTGGGGAAGGGGTATGTGTTTCTGTATTGGAAATGGCTGGGGAAGGGGTCTGTGTGTCTGTTTCGGAAATGGCTGGAGGAAGGGGTATGTGTTTCTGTATTGGAAATGGCTGGAGGAAGGGGTCTGTGTTTCTGTATTGGTAATGGCTGGGGAAGGGGTCTGTGTTTCTCTATTGGTAATGGCTGGTGGTAGGGGTCTGTGTTTCTCTATTGGTTATGGCTGGGGGTAGGGGTCTGTGTTTCTGTATTGGTAATGGCTTGGGGAAGGGGTCTGTGTTTCTCTATTGGTAATGGCTGGGGATAGGGGTCTGTGTGTCTGTATTGGTCTGGGGGAAGGGGTCTGTGTTTCTGTATTGGTTATGGCTGGGGAAGGGGTCTGTGTTTCTGTATTGGTAATGACTGGGGAAGGGGTCTGTGTGTCTGTATTGGTCTGGGGGAAGGGGTCTGTGTTTCTGTATTGGTAATGGCTGGAGGAAGGGGTATGTGTTTCTGTATTGGTAATGGCTGGAGGAAGGGGTCTGTGTTTCTGTATTGGTAATGGCTGGAGGAAGGGGTATGTGTTTCTGTATTGGTAATGGCTTGGGGAAGGGGTCTGTGTTTCTGTATTGGTAATGGCTGGGGGAAGGGGTCTGTGTTTCTGTTTCGGAAATGGCTGGAGGAAGGGGTATGTGTGTCTGTATTGGTAATGGCTGGAGGAAGGGGTATGTGTGTCTGTATTGGTAATGGCTGGGGGAAGGGGTCTGTGTTTCTGTATTGGTAATGGCTGGAGGAAGGGGTATGTGTTTCTGTATTGGTAATGGCTTGGGGAAGGGGTATGTGTTTCTGTATTGGTAATGGCTTGGGGAAGGGGTCTGTGTTTCTGTATTGGTAATGGCTGGAGGAAGGGGTATGTGTTTCTGTATTGGTAATGGCTTGGGGAAGGGGTCTGTGTTTCTGTATTGGTAATGGCTGGGGGAAGGGGTATGTGTTTCTGTATTGGTAATGGCTGGGGAAGGGGTCTGTGTTTCTGTATTGGTAATGGCTGGGGGAAGGGGTATGTGTTTCTGTATTGGAAATGGCTGGGGGAAGGGGTCTGTGTTTCTGTTTCGGAAATGGCTGGAGGAAGGGGTATGTGTTTCTGTATTGGAAATGGCTGGAGGAAGGGGTCTGTGTTTCTGTATTGGTAATGGCTGGGGGAAGGGGTCTGTGTTTCTCTATTGGTAATGGCTGGTGGTAGGGGTCTGTGTTTCTCTATTGGTTATGGCTGGGGGTAGGGGTCTGTGTTTCTGTATTGGTAATGGCTTGGGGAAGGGGTCTGTGTTTCTCTATTGGTAATGGCTGGGGATAGGGGTCTGTGTGTCTGTATTGGTCTGGGGGAAGGGGTCTGTGTTTCTGTATTGGTTATGGCTGGGGAAGGGGTCTGTGTTTCTGTATTGGTAATGACTGGGGAAGGGGTCTGTGTGTCTGTATTGGTCTGGGGGAAGGGGTCTGTGTTTCTGTATTGGTAATGGCTGGGGGAAGGGGTCTGTGTTTCTGTATTGGTTATGGCTGGGGAAGGGGTCTGTGTTTCTCTATTGGTAATGGCTGGGGATAGGGGTCTGTGTGTCTTTATTGGTAATGGCTGGGGAAGGGGTCTGTGTTTCTGTATTGGTAATGGCTTGGGGAAGGGGTCTGTGTTTCTCTATTGGTAATGGCTGGGGATAGGGGTCTGTGTGTCTTTATTGGTAATGGCTGGGGATAGGGGTCTGTGTGTCTTTATTGGTAATGGCTGGGGAAGGGGTCTGTGTTTCTGTATTGGTAATGGCTGGGGAAGGGGTCTGTGTTTCTCTATTGGTAATGACTGGTGGTAGGGGTCTGTGTGTCTTTATTGGTAATGGCTGGGGAAGGGGTCTGTGTTTCTCTATTGGTAATGGCTGGGGATAGGGGTCTGTGTGTCTTTATTGGTAATGGCTGGGGGAAGGGGTCTGTGTGTCTGTATTGGTAATGGCTGGGGAAGGGGTCTGTGTTTCTCTATTGGTAATGGCTGGGGATAGGGGTCTGTGTGTCTTTATTGGTAATGGCTGGGGATAGGGGTCTGTGTGTCTTTATTGGTAATGGCTGGGGGAAGGGGTCTGTGTTTCTGTATTGGTAATGGCTGGGGAAGGGGTCTGTGTTTCTCTATTGGTAATGACTGGTGGTAGGGGTCTGTGTCTCTGTATTGGTTATGGCTGGGGAAGGGGTCTGTGTTTCTGTATTGGTGATGGCTTGTGGAAGGGGTCTGTGTTTCTCTATTGGTAATGGCTGGGGATAGGGGTCTGTGTGTCTGTATTGGTCTGGGGGAAGGTGTCTGTGTTTCTCTATTGGTAATGGCTGGGGAAGCGGTCTGTGTTTCTGTATTGGTAATGGCTGGGGATAGGGGTCTGTGTGTCTGTATTGGTTATGGCTGGGGAAGGGGTATGTGTTTCTGTATTGGTTATGGCTGGGGGAAGGGGTCTGTGTTTCTGTATTGGTAATGGCTGGGGTAGGGGTCTGTGTGTCTGTATTGGTCTGGGGGAAGGGGTCTGTGTTTCTCTATTGGTAATGGCTGGGGATAGGGGTCTGTGTGTCTGTATTGGTCTGGGGGAAGGGGTCTGTGTTTCTCTATTGGTAATGGCTGGGGGTAGGGGTCTGTGTGTCTGTATTGGTCTGGGGGAAGGGGTCTGTGTTTCTCTATTGGTAATGGCTGGGGATAGGGGTCTGTGTGTCTGTATTGGTCTGGGGGAAGGGGTCTGTGTTTCTCTATTGGTAATGGCTGGGGATAGGGGTCTGTGTGTCTGTATTGGTCTGGGGGAAGGGGTCTGTGTTTCTCTATTGGTAATGGCTGGGGATAGGGGTCTGTGTGTCTGTATTGGTCTGGGGGAAGGGGTCTGTGTTTCTCTATTGGTAATGGCTGGGGATAGGGGTCTGATTTTCTGTATTGGTTTGGTTCTGTGATTCTGTATTGTGTTCCCACAGACCCCTACGTAATGTAAACTGTTACTCCATCTAGCCTGACTATAAAGCATTCCAGAGAAGAGAGAATAGGATGACAGAATTCTCAGACCGTTACTTTGACAAAGACATGTTCCCGTTGAAATAATCTGCATTGTAAATCTTTTCAAGGTAACACAGTCTGCGATTTAGAGGAACGCACTGCATGAGATGAGGAGGTTGTTCCTGTTTCTCATGCTCTGTCATCCTGATTACAATTCTGTCTCTGTGAGGAGGAAGAAGAAGAAGATGAAGATGAAGAAGAGTAACGAGAAGATCCTCAAGTACAGTTGAATATTTTACTATGTTAATTTCCTCTTTAGATACTGGTGTTACATATTCACTGGCTACTTTCCAATATCCACAGTAGCATATCACTTAGAATAAATCAATGTTTTTGGGAATGCATCCTAAGTGCTGTACTAGTGTAGACACTGGAAGACAGCCAGCCAGCAGAATCACTTCAACCCCAGAGTTAAAGCAGCCTCACTCCTCAGTACCTAGTATGGCAGTGAGTGTTACATGATCACACTGTCTCCAGTCTCTCTCTCAAACTCTCCAGTCTCTCAGTCTCTCTCTCAAACTCTCCAGTCTCTCAGTCTCTCTCTCTAACTCTCCAGTCTCTCAGTCTCTCTCTCCATCTCACCATTCTCTCAGTCTCTCTCTCCATCTCACCATTCTCTCAGTCTCTCTAACTCGCCAGTCTCTCAGTCTCTAACTATCCAGTCTCTCAGCCTCTCTCTCTAACTCTCCAGTCTCTCAGTCTCTCTCTCCATCTCACCATTCTCTCAGCCTCTCTCTCTATCTCTCCAGTCTCTCAGTCTCTCTCTCTCTCTATCTCTCCAGTCTCTCAGTCTCTCTCTCTCTATCTCTCCAGTCTCTCAGTCTCTCTCTCTCTCTATCTCTCCAGTCTCTCAGTCTCTCTCTCTAACTCTCCAGTCTCTCAGTCTCTCAGTCTCTCTCTAACTCTCCAGTCTCTCAGTCTCTCTCTCTAACTCTCCAGTCTCTCAGTCTCTCTCTAACTCTCCAGTCTCTCAGTCTCTCTCTAACTCTCCAGTCTCTCAGTCTCTCTCTCTAACTCTCCAGTCTCTCAGTCTCTCTCTAACAATCTAGTCTCTCAGTCTCTCAGTCAATTCAATTCAATTCAATTCAAGGGCTTTATTGGCATGGGAAACATGTGTTAACATTGCCAAAGCAAGTGAGGTAGACAACATGCAAAGTGAATATATAAAGTGAAAAACAACAAAAATTAACAGTAAACATTACACATACAGAAGTTTCAAAACAGTAAAGACATTACAAATGTCATATTATATATATATATACAGTGTTTTAGCAATGTACAAATGGTTAAAGGACACAAGATAAAATAAATAAGCATAAATATGGGTTGTATTTACAATGGTGTTTGTTCTTCACTGGTTGCCCTTTTCTCGTGGCAACAGGTCACAAATCTTGCTGCTGTGATGGCACACTGTGGAATTTCACCCAGTAGATATGGGAGTTTTTCAAAATTGGATTTGTTTTCGAATTCTTTGTGGATCTGTGTAATCTGAGGGAAATATGTCTCTCTAATATGGTTATACATTGGGCAGGAGGTTAGGAAGTGCAGCTCAGTTTCCACCTCATTTTGTGGGCAGTGAGCACATAGCCTGTCTTCTCTTGAGAGCCATGTCTGCCTTTCTCAATAGCAAGTCTATGCTCACTGAGTCTGTACATAGTCAAAGCTTTCCTTAATTTTGGGTCAGTCACAGTGGTCAGGTATTCTGCCGCTGTGTACCCTCTGTGTAGGGCCAAATAGCATTCTAGTTTGCTCTGTTTTTTTGTTAATTCTTTCCAATGTGTTAAGTAATTATCTTTTTGTTTTCTCATGATTTGGTTGGGTCTAATTGTGCTGTTGTCCTGGGGCTCTGTAGGGTGTGTTTGTGTTTGTGAACAGAGCCCCAGGACCAGCTTGCTTAGGGACTCTTCTCCAGGTTCATCTCTCTGTAGGTGATGGCTTTGTTATGGAAGGTTTGTGAATCGCTTCCTTTTAGGTGGTTGTAGAATTTAACGGCTCTTTTCTGGATTTTGATAATTAGTGGGTATCGGCCTAATTCTGCTCTGCATGCATTATTTGGTGTTCTACGTTGTACACAGAGGATATTTTTGTAGAATTCTGCGTGCAGAGTCTCAATTTGGTGTTTGTCCCATTTTGTGAAGTCTTGGTTGGTGAGTGGACCCCAGACCTCACAACCATAAAGCGCAATGGGCTCTATGACTGATTCAAGTATTTTTAGCCAAATCCTAATTGGTATGTTGAAATGTATGTTTCTTTTGATGGCATAGAATGCCCTTCTTGCCTTGTCTCTCAGATCGTTCACAGCTTTGTGGAAGTTACCTGTGGCGCTGATGTTTAGGCCAAGGTATGTATAGTTTTTTGTGTGCTCTAGGGCAACAGTGTCTAGATGGAATTTGTATTTGTGGTCCTGGTGACTGGACCTTTTTTGGAACACCATTATTTTGGTCTTACTGAGGTTTACTGTCAGGGTCCAGGTCTGACAGAATCTGTGCATAAGTCTCTCTCTCTAACTCTCCAGTCTCTCAGTCTCTCTCTCTAACAATCTAGTCTCTCAGTCTCTCTCTTAACTCTCCAGTCTCTCAGTCTCTCTCTCTAACTCTCCAGTCTCTGTCTCTCTCTTAACTCTCCAGTCTCTCAGTCTCTCTCTCTCTAACAATCTAGTCTCTCAGTCTCTCTCTTAACTCTCCAGTCTCTCAGTCTCTCTCTCTAACTCTCCAGTCTCTCTCTCTCTCTCTCTCTCTCTCTCTCTCTCTCTCTCTCTCTCTCTCTCGTAGACTACTACTATACAGTATGTTGTAGACTACTGACTAACATGTAGACTACTATTATACAGTAACATGTAGACTACTACTATACAGTAACATGTAGACTACTACTATACATAAACATAGGCTACTACTATACAGTAACATGTAGACTACTACTATACAGTATGTTGTAGACTACTACTATACAGTAACATGTAGAATACTACTCTACAGTAACACGTAGACTACTACTATACAGTATGTTGTAGACTACTACTATACAGTAACATGTAGACTACTACTATACAGTATGTTGTAGACTACTGCTATACAGTAACATGTAGACTACTACTATACAGTAACATGTAGACTACTACTATACATAAACATAGACTACTACTATACAGTAACAGTATGTTGTAGACTACTACTATACAGTATGTTGTAGACTACTACTATACAGTAACATGTAGACTACTACTGTACAGTAACATGTAGACTACTACTCTACAGTAACATGTAGACTACTACTATACAGTATGTTGTAGACTACTACTATACAGTAACATGTAGACTACTACTCTACAGTAACACGTAGACTACTACTATACAGTATGTTGTAGACTACTACTATACAGTATGTTGTAGACTACTACTATACAGTATGTTGTAGACTACTACTATACAGTAACATGTAGACTACTACTATACAGTAACATGTAGACTACTACTATACAGTAACATGTAGACTACTACTATACAGTATGTTGTAGACTACTACTATACAGTAACATGTAGAATACTACTCTACAGTAACACGTAGACTACTACTATACAGTATGTTGTAGACTACTACTATACAGTAACATGTAGACTACTACTCTACAGTAACACGTAGACTACTACTATACAGTAACATGTAGACTACTACTATACATAAACATAGACTACTACTATACAGTAACATGTAGACTACTACTATACAGTAACATGTAGACTACTACTATACAGTATGTTGTAGACTACTACTATACAGTAACATGTAGACTACTACTATACAGTAACATGTAGACTACTGCTATACAGTAACACGTAGACTACTACTATACAGTATGTTGTAGACTACTACTATACAGTAACATGTAGACTACTACTATACAGTATGTTGTAGACTACTACTATACAGTATGTTGTAGACTACTACTATACAGTAACGTGTAGACTACTACTATACAGTATGTTGTAGACTACTACTGTACATAAACGTAGACTACTGCTATACAGTATGTTGTAGACTACTACTATACATAAACATAGACTACTACTATACAGTAACATGTAGACTACTACTATACAGTAACATGTAGACTACTACTATACAGTAACATGTAGACTACTACTGTACAGTAACATGTAGACTACTACTCTACAGTAACATGTAGACTACTACTCTACAGTAACATGTAGACTACTACTCTACAGTAACATGTAGACTACTACTATACAGTAACATGTAGACTACTACTATACAGTAACATGTAGACTACTACTATACAGTAACATGTAGACTACTACTGTACAGTAACATGTAGACTACTACTCTACAGTAACATGTAGACTACTACTCTACAGTAACATGTAGACTACTACTCTACAGTAACATGTAGACTACTACTGTACAGTAACGTAGACTACTACTCTACAGTATGTTGTAGACTACTACTATACAGTAACATGTAGACTACTACTATACAGTAACATGTAGACTACTACTCTACAGTAACATGTAGACTACTACTCTACAGTATGTTGTAGACTACTACTATACAGTAACATGTAGACTACTACTATACAGTAACATGTAGACTACTACTATACAGTAACATGTAGACTACTACTATACAGTAACGTGTAGACTACTACTATACAGTATGTTGTAGACTACTACTATACATAAACGTAGACTACTGCTATACAGTATGTTGTAGACTACTACTATACATAAACATAGACTACTACTATACAGTATGTTGTAGACTACTACTATACAGTAACATGTAGACTACTACTATACAGTAACATGTAGACTACTACTATACAGTAACGTAGACTACTACTATACAGTAACATGTAGACTACTACTATACATAAACATAGACTACTACTATACAGTAACATGTAGACTACTACTATACAGTAACATGTAGACTACTACTCTACAGTAACATGTAGACTACTGCTATACAGTAACACGTAGACTACTGCAATACAGTAACATAGACTACTGCTATACTGTCAGATTAACACTCCAAACTGCCTACCCGGGCACTCGGAGGCGCCTGCATGGTCCTAAAGCACACCTTTTCCTAATGTTGTGTCACATTCCAAGCAGCTCCCATGTGGCGCATTGGTCTAAAGCACTGCATCTCAGTGCTAGAGGCATCACTACAGACACAACCGGCTGTGATTGGGAGTCCCTTAGGGCACGCACAATTGGCCCGGTGTGGGCCGTCATTGTACGTAACAATTTGTTTTTAACTGAATTTCGTGAAAGTTGCACCCCTGGTCAGATGTAAGGTCTATGGTAACGTGGTAGAGAACTGATGGAGTCTGCATACAGACAGTACACACTGTACGTTGAGAGCTAATCCTAGGCTGCTCCAGGGCAAGAGGGCTCTAGGTCTCTAGTCTAGAAGATACTCTCTCCATTTCCACTCATGTAAGGTCTTTATGAATGAAAGTTACAGTCACATTTCATTATGGGAAAGTTAGAGATGTGCATGTCCTTGTGACTGGGCTCTACAGTTCTCCAGAGGAGTTGGCTTTTTATTTTCTGAGGCAGAGTTCTTGGCAGAGCCTGCCTGACATGATAACCCCTGATATGATAGCCCCTGATCTGATAACCCCTGATATGATAACCCATGTGCTCTCATGCAATGACTGCGTCGTATTCCTTACATTGTGCATTACTTTAGTAGAATCAAATCGAATCAATTCAAATGTTATTTGTGGCATGTGCCGAGTATCACAGGTGTAGGTACACCTTAACGTGAAATACTTACTTTTGAGCCCTTAACCAGCAATGCAGCTTTGAAAAGTAAGTTAAAAAAATGTGCTAAAGTAAGGGGTAAACAGTAACACAGTAAAAGAACATTAACGAGGCTGGTATTCAGTCCCCGGGTCCTTAGCTTAGTGATGAGCTTTGAGGGCTCTATGGTGTTGAACGCTGAGCTGTAGTCAATGAACAGAATTCTCACTTAGGTGTTCCTTTTGTCCAGGTGGGAAAGGGCAGTGCGGAGTGCAAAATAGATTGCATCATCTGTGGATCTGTTGGGGCGGTATGCAAATTGGTGTGACGTGTCGCACCACAGTAGCCCAGAGTACAGTAGACCTGGTGTACAGTAGCCCTGGTGTACAGTAGCCCAGTGTACATTAGCCTAGTATACAGTAGCCCAGTGTACAGTAGCCCTGGTGTACAGTAGCCCAGTGTACAGTAGCCCAGTGTACAGTAGCCCTGGTGTGCAGTGGCCCAGTGTACAGTGCCCAGTGTACAGTAGCCCAGTGTACATTAGCCTAGTATACAGTAGCCCAGTGTACAGTAGCCCTGGTGTACAGTAGCCCAGTGTACAGTAGCCTGGTGTACAGTAGCCCAGTGTACAGTAGCCCTGGTGTACAGTAGCCCAGTGTACAGTAGCCCAGTGTACAGTAGACCTGGTGTACAGTAGCCCTGGTGTACAGTGGCCCAGTGTACAGTAGCCTAGTATACAGTAGCCCAGTGTACAGTAGCCCTGGTGTACAGTGGCCCAGTGTACAGTAGCCCAGTGTACAGTAGCCCAGTGTACAGTAGCCCTGGTGTACAGTAGCCCAGTGTACAGTAGCCCAGTGTACAGTAGCCCTGGTGTACAGTGGCCCAGTGTACAGTGCCCAGTGTACAGTAGCCCAGTGTACAGTAGCCTAGTATACAGTAGCCCAGTGTACAGTAGCCCTGGTGTACAGTAGCCCAGTGTACAGTAGCCTGGTGTACAGTAGCCCAGTGTACAGTAGCCCAGTATAGAGTAGACCTGGTGTACAGTAGCCCAGTGTACAGTAGCCCAGTGTACAGTAGACCTGGTGTACCGTAGACCAGGTGTACAGTAGCCTGGTGTACAGTAGCCCAGTGTACAGTGGCCCAGTGTACAGTAGACCTGGTGTACAGTAACCCTGGTGTACAGTGGCCCAGTGTACAGTAGACCTAGTGTACAGTAGCCCTGGTGTACAGTAGCCCTGGTGTACAGTAACCCTGGTGTACAGTGGCCCAGTGTACAGTGGCCCAGTGTACAGTAGACCTGGTGTACAGTAGCCCTGGTGTACAGTAGCCCAGTGTATAGTAGCCCTGGTGTACAGTAGCCCAGTGTACAGTAGACCTGGTGTACAGTAGCCCAGTGTACAGTAGCCCAGTGTACAGTAGCCCAGTGTACAGTAGACCTGGTGTACAGTAGCCCAGTGTACAGTAGCCCAGTGTACAGTAGCCCAGTGTACAGTAGACCTGGTGTACAGTGGCCCAGTGTACAGTAGCCCAGTGTACAGTAGCCCAGTGTACAGTAGCCTAGTATACAGTAGCCCAGTGTACAGTAGCCCTGGTGTACAGTAGCCCAGTGTACAGTAGCCCAGTGTACAGTAGCCCAGTGTACAGTAGCCCAGTGTACAGTAGACCTGGTGTACCGTAGACCAGGTGTACAGTAGCCTGGTGTACAGTAGCCCAGTGTACAGTGGCCCGGTGTACAGTAGACCTGGTGTACAGTAACCCTGGTGTACAGTGGCCCAGTGTACAGTAGACCTGGTGTACAGTAGCCCTGGTGTACAGTAGCCCTGGTGTACAGTGGCCCAGTGTACAGTAGACCTGGTGTACAGTAGCCCTGGTGTACAGTAGACCTGGTGTACAGTAGACCTGGTGTACAGTAGCCCAGTGTACAGTAGCCCAGTGTATAGTAGCCCTGGTGTACAGTAGCCCAGTGTACAGTAGACCTGGTGTACAGTAGCCCAGTGTACAGTAGCCCAGTGTACAGTAGCCCAGTGTACAGTAGACCTGGTGTACAGTAGCCCAGTGTACAGTAGCCCAGTGTACAGTAGACCTGGTGTACAGTGGCCCAGTGTACAGTAGCCCAGTGTATAGTAGCCCTGGTGTACAGTAGCCCAGTGTACAGTAGCCCAGTGTACAGTAGCCCAGTGTACAGTAGACCTGGTGTACAGTGGCCCTGGTACTGACCTCTCATTCCACAGATCTAATGATATACATTTGTTCTGTTTAGTTCATTTGCCGATTTTTAAAACTACATACAGTGTGATTACTGCACACACACACAGCGTGAATACAGCACCGACACACACACACATGCACGCACGCACACACACACACACACACACACACACACACACACACGCACGCACGCACACACACACACACACACACACACACACACAGCGTGAATACAGCACCGACACACACGCACGCACACACACACACACACACACACACACACACACACACACAGTGTAAATACAGCACACCCATCCAAGGAACGTTCTGACGTAAGGAGAGAGAGATCCTGGCAGAGGAGTGGAGAGGGAGCTGTAGCTAATTTCACGCTCAGTATTTTCCTGCCATGCAACGCTAATTTCCCATTCAGTCTGAGTGATGAAATATGTGCCCTGTGATCCCTGGTTGCCGCCAAGGCCCAGAACGCACCCCAAATGGCACCCTATCTCCTATATAGTGCACTACTTTTGACCAGGCAACGTAGGGAATAGGGTGCCATTTGGGACGGACACACTGAGATATCTTCACATGGGGATTCCTTCCTCTCAAATCTATATTAGTGCCCTTTTCATACAGGCATCCTAATTCCCAGAGAAGCCAGACTAAATCATGCGGGAGAGAGTAGTAGCAGTTTAATTTGCTCACTTCTCGCTTTCTCCCAATCCCCGAGTGACACTGCGATGTTCACTAAGTGTACAATACATTAAGAACGCCTTACTAATGTTGCATTGCACCCCCCCCACCCTTGCATTTCTCCTCAGAAAAGCCTAAATTAGTCGGGGAACAGACTCTATAAGGTGTCGAAAGCTTTCTACAGGAATGCTGGCCCAAGTTGACTCACACAGTTGTGTCAAGTTGGCTGGATGTCCTTAGGGTGGTGGACCATTCTTGATACACACCGGAAGCTGTTGAGCCTGAAAAACCCAGCAGCGTTGCAGTTCTTGACACAAACCGATGAGCCTGGCACCTACTACCATACCCCGTTCAAAGGCACATAAATATTTTGTCTTGCCCATTCACCCTCTGAATGGCACACATACACAATCCATGTCTCAATTGTATCAATCCTGTCTCCTCCCCTTCACCTACACCAGTTATTCACAAACTGTGGTACACATACCTCCAGGGGTACACTCAGTGCAGTCGCGGGTACACATACCTCCAGGGGTACGCTCAGTGCAGTCAGGGGTACACATACCTCCAGGGGTACACATACCCCCAGGGGTACACTCAGTGCAGTCGGGGGTACACATACCCCCAGGGGTACACATACCCCCAGGGGTACGCTCAGTGCATTCGGGGGTACACATACCCCCAGGGGTACACTCAGTGCAGTCGGGGTACACATACCCCCAGGGGTACACTAAGTGCAGTCAGAGGTACACATACCCCCAGGGGTACACTCAGTGCAGTCGGGGGTACACATACCTCCAGGGGTACACTCAGTGCAGTCGGGGTACACATACCTCCAGGGGTACACTCAGTGCAGTCGGGGTACATATACCCCCAGGGGTACACATACCTCCAGGGGTACGCTCAGTGCAGTCGGGGGTACACATTCCCCCAGGGGTACACTTACCTCCAGGGGTACGCTCAGTGCAGTCAGGGGTACACATTCCCCCAGGGGTACACATACCTCCAGGGGTACACTCAGTGCAGTCGGGGTACACATACCCCAGGGGTACACATACCTCCAGGGGTACACTCAGTGCAGTCGGGGTACACCTTCCCCCAGGGGTACACATACCTCCAGGGGTACGCTCAGTGCAGTCGGGGGTACACATTCCCCCAGGGGTACACATACCTCCAGGGGTACGCTCAGTGCAGTCGGGGGTACACATTCCCCCAGGGGTACACATACCCCCAGGGGTACGCTCAGTGCAGTCGGGGTACACATACCCCCAGGGGTACACTCAGTGCAGTCGGGGTACACATACCCCCAGGGGTACACTCAGTGCAGTCGGGGTACACATACCTCCAGGGGTACACTCAGTGTCAGTCGGGGTACACATACCCCCAGGGGTACACTCAGTGCAGTCGGGGTACACATACCCCCAGGGGTACACTCAGTGCAGTCGGGGGTACACATACCTCCAGGGGTACACTCAGTGCAGTCGGGGGTACACATACCCCCAGGGGTACACTCAGTGCAGTCGGGGGTACACCAAATAAAAATAAATATATTTTTTATTTTTATATATTTCCCCCCAAAAAATGTAAGGTTGTTTTGCTTTTCTTCCATTTTTCAAACAGTCCATTTATATTTTCCAACGGGGCCATTCATTTGGGTGAGATTATTTTCTCGCCTGAGTAGACTCTTTTCACCTCTGAAAATGAAATTAAACCATCTAGTGTTCAGCGAAATAACAACACACTGTCAAATACAGGTATCCTAGTCAAATAATTAACATCCAATCACATTAGCCGTTACTCTCTCGCGGGAATTCCACTAAGTTCCACTATGTAGCCAAACGTAGCTGCTGCTGATGTTGGTATCTGTTCTGATGGTGAAAAAGCCATGACAGGGAGACATAGTGGAGTGGTAACGCACGTGTAAGCAGTTGCTCCCGACACCACTTGGGTCACTACAGCATCCACTGAGAGAAGTTTTTGGACACCACAGTGAAAACGGTTAAAACAAGGCCCATGAACTCTGGTGTATTTTCTGCACTATGCAATGACATGGGCAGCGACCATGTAACGCTTTTACAACATACAGAACAGCGCTGGTTATCAAGGGGCAAAGTATTGACACGTTTTTTTTTTATTGAGAGACAAGCTTAAAGTTTTCATTACAGACCATAATTTTCACTTGTCTGACCGCTTGCATGATGAAGAGTTTCTCACATGACTGGCCTATCTGGGTGATGTTTTATCTCACCAGAATGATCTGAATCTAGGATTACAGGGACTCTCCGCAAATATATTCAATGTGCGGGACAACATTGAGGCTATGATTAAGAAGTTGGAGCTCTTCTCTGTCTGCATTAACAAGGACACTGGGCTTTTCCATCATTGTATGATTTTTTGTGTGCCTATGAACTCAAGCTTACGGACAACGTCAAATGTGATATAGCAAAGCACCTGAGTGAGTTGGGTGCTCAATTCCGCAGGTACTTTGCCGAAATGTACATCACTAACAACTGGATTCCTTATCCCTTTGGTGCCCTGTCCACAGACAGGCTCATCGAAATTGCAACAAACGGTTCTGTAAATTGAATTTAATCAGAAGCCACTGACAGATTTCTGGATTGGGCTGCGCTCAGAGTATCCTGCCTTGGCAAATCGCGTTGTTAAAACACCGATGCCCTTTCCAACCATGTACCTATTGTGAGAGTGGATTCTCGGCCCTCACTAGCATGAAAACTAAATACAGGCACAGACTGTGTGTGGAAAATGATTTAAGACTGAGACTCTCTCCAATACAACCCAACATTGCAGAGTTATGTGCATCCTTTCAAGCACACCCTTCTCATTAACCTGTGGTGAGATTATTCTCGCCTGAGTAGCCTCTTTTTTCACTGCCAAAAATGTAATTAAACCATCTAGTGTTCAGCGATATAACACAATGTCGAATACAGGTAGCCTCGCCAAATAATTAACATCCGTCTGGGTTTCTGTACAGCACTTTGTGACATCGACTGATGTAAAAAGTGCTTTATAAATACATTTGATTGATGGTGAGTTATTCACAATTTTCGATTAACAAATAAGGTTTTATATATAAGGTGGTTAAATAAAGAGCAAAATGATTGATTATTATTATATTATTATTTGTGCCCTGGTCCTATAAGAGCTCTTTGTCACTTCCCACGAGCCGGGTTGTGACAAAAACTCATTCTTATGTTTAATTAATAAATGTATCGTATAGTGTGTGTGTGTGTGGCAAGCTTACAATAATGGCAAAAACAACATTTGAGAGTGCACTGACCCTGGTGCTAGAGGGGGTACAGCTGGAGGTTGAATGTTTGAAGGGGTACGGGACTACAACAAGTTTGGGAACCACTGATCTACACTGATTGAAGTGGATTTAACCAGTGACATCAAAACGGAATCATAGCTTTCACCTGGATTCACCTGGTCAGTCTTTGTCATGTAAAAAGCAGGAGTTCCTAATGTTGTGTCCACTCAGGGTAAATTACCATCATATTCCCCAGCGCTGTTCTGCTCTGTGATCACTCTCCAGGTGTAATGTTACTGTGAAATGTGAGGTAAACACAAAGCTCATTGTCTAAAACCCAAATATCTTTGTGAATACATAACCTGCTATTCTAAAACACAAGGTAGGACTACTACAGTAATGGATGCTGTCAGGTATACAAACACGAAAAAGCACAGCTGTGACATCTTTGTCCTCGGAAACAAATAACAACGCGAATCCTCCTAAACAACCAATCCTGAGCCGATACGGTCTCAGCTGTGGGCCTCCTCTCCTCCCCTCCTTCCTACTCTGCTCTCCCCTTCTCTCCTCCCCTCCCTCCTACTCTGCTCTCCCCTCCTCACCTCCCCTCCCTCCTACTCTGCTCTCCCATCCTCTCCTCCCCTCCCTCCTACTCTGCTCTCCTCCCCTCCCTCCTACTCTGCTCTCCCCTCCTCCTCTCCTCCCCTCCCTCCTACTCTGCTCTCCCCTCCTCACCTCCCCTCCCTCCTACTCTGCTCTCCCCTCCTCTCCTTCCCTCCCTCCTACTCTGCTCTCCCCTCCTCTCCTCCAACTCTGCTCTCCCCTCCTCACCTGTCAAAAGTGGTTACGGAGGAAGCCGCCCTCGCTTCGGTCGGTCCGACAGCTCATCTGGTAGCTGTGGAAACCAGAGGTGTCCCCAGGTGAACCAATGGCAGTGCCCGTTATGAAAATTGGGCGCCATGGGAGTGATAGAGGAGGGGTGAGGAGGGAGTGCGGGGTGTTGTGCGTGCATTGTGCATGCATGCGTGATTTCGAGGCACACGTAGAAACTTTTCCCTCATTGGTGGATTCCATCCAGTATACATCACACCATCTCAGTTGGCATAACAACAAATCGTCTTGTGTTGTGATTCTTCTGATCTAGAATGGAGAGCTGTCGACTCGATACCAGAATACCTTGTTAGCACCACATAGCACCATTAACTGTTATTTTCCTTGACAACATATGTGAGAGGAGAGGAGAAAAGGATAGGAGAGGAGAAAAGAAGGGAGGGAGGGAGGGAGGGAGGGAGGGAGGGAGGGAGGGAGGGAGGGAGGGAGGGAGGGAGGGAGGGAGGGAGGGAGGGAGGGAGGGAGGGAGGGAGGGAGGGAGGGAGGGAGGGAGGGAGGGAGGGAGGGAGGGAGGGAGGGAGGGGGAGGGAGGGAGGGAGGGAGGGAGAAAAAGGATGGGAGAAGGGAGGGGAGGAGAAGAGGAGAGGAGAGGAGAAGGGAGGGGAGGGGAGGGAAGGAGAAAAGGATAGGAGAAGGGAGGGGAGGAGAAAAGGAGAGGAGAGGAGAAGGGAGGGGAGGGGAAAAGGATAGGCGAGGACAAGGGAGGAGAGGCGAGGCGAGGAGAGGAGAGGAGAGGAGAGGGAGAGGAGAGGAGAGGAGAGGAGAGGAGGAGGGAGAGGAGAGGAGAGGAGAGGAGAGGAGAGGACAGGACAGGACAGGAGAGGAGAGGAGAGGAGAGGAGAGGAGATGAGTGCTCTCTCCTGTCAGAACACAGTTTTAACTCCTACTGGGCTGGAGATAGCAGGATTACTGTATCTTTTTAGGCGGAAGGTGGAGGTGTTTCCGACAGTGATCCAGTTCAGGGGCAGACTGGTCATCTGGCATTTGGGCAAATGCCAGATGGGCTGGTCTATTTTTAGCTAAGTGGGCCTGTCTAACTATTTGTTTCTTTTGGAAAATGATCATTGTCTGTTTCAGAATGGGGGTCTTGAGAGAAGAATTTACCCGGTGTGGGGGCCTCAAGAACAAAAAAGGGCCGGTTTTCACTCAATTTCCTAATCGACGCGGAAATTGTTTCGTCACTCCAAGGAGAGCATGTTAGGAGGTAAACGAGATTATAATTACAATGCTCTCAGCAAACATCGACAACCTTCCTCCCCTCATCTGCATTTACTCAGATCGCTGCTCTGCTTGCATTCACATAAACACGCATTGGTTTTCACACAGAGAGAGAGAGATGGTGTTCTGATAACCCCAGTTCATGCTATGGACTCCAGGGCCGGCCCTAGCCACTAAGTGACATAAGCCACCACTAGGGGGCCCTGTATCCATTTATTAGTAGTATTTTATATTGGAAACATTTTCAGGGACTCAGCCGGGCTCTCAACTTACTGTTCAGAGTTAGAATAGTAGAATAAATGCTACAAGACCAGACCTAACATCTAGCTACAAGACCAGACCTAACCTCTAGCTACAAGACCAGACCTAAACTCTAGCTACAAGACCAGACCTAACCTCTAGCTACAAGACCAGACCTAACATCTAGCTACAAGACCAGACCTAAACTCTAGCTACAAGACCAGACCTAACCTCTAGCTACAAGACCAGACCTAACATCTAGCTACAAAAGCCTGTGGAGGAGAGGAGAGAGAGAGATGCTGCTTTCTCCATGTGTAACTTGGTCTTCCTAATGCTAATCCCAGACAGACAGACAGACAGACAGACAGACAGACAGACAGACAGACAGACAGACAGACAGACAGACAGACAGACAGACAGACAGACAGACAGACAGGCAGGCAGACAGACAGACAGACAGACAGACAGACAGACAGACAGACAGATAGACAGACAGACAGACAGACAGACAGACAGACAGACAGACAGACAGACAGACAGACAGACAGACAGACAGACAGACAGACAGACAGACAGACAGACAGACAGACAGACAGACAGACAGACAGACAGACAGACAGACAGAGCTGCTGTATTGATTTAGTCAAGTCTTGGTCATTTTGACAAAATTCACATTTTTATCATTTTAATAATAATTTAGTCTTGTTATTGTCAAAATGACAAAAACAATGGGCCATTTTAGTCAACTAGTAACATTTTAGTCGCATCACATTTGTATTGCCTCATCAACCTCAGTAAACAAAAATCACTGACTTCCATGTAAACAAACATACATAGTCCTGTTCTACCAACATGTTTTTCTGAATAACATCCTATTCTCTTCCCAACAGCAGAAATATGACAAACCTATATATGAATTATCGGTCCCACTTTATTTGAAGTGCATCTTATGGAGGCTTCATAAAGCATTCATATAGACTTCACAAGGACTACATAAATGGGTCACAAATCATCTCTAACAGTATGTCCTGCTCTGTAAAGGAGTAAAACACATAAAACAAATAAATTGATGGTTATGTCCCATTATGAACCTTCATAGAGCATGATATACAGTTATAGATGATTTGTGAAGCATCTTTGTAGTGCTTATGAGGTCTAGAGGGAGGGAGGGAGGGGAGGGAGGGAGGGAGGGAGGGAGGGAGGGAGGGAGGGAGGGAGGGAGGGAGGGAGGGAGGGAGGGGGAGAGAGGGAGGCAGAGACAGAGAGAGAGAGGGAGGGAGGGAGAGACAGAGAGAGAGAGAGAGGGAGGGAGGGAGGGAGGGAGGGAGGGAGGGAGGGAGGGAGGGAGGGAGGGAGGGAGGGAGGGAGGGAGGGAGGGAGGGAGGGAGGGAGGGAGGGAGGGAGGGAGGGAGGGAGGGGGAGACAGAGAGAGAGAGGGGAGGGAGGGAGAGACAGAGAGAGAGAGAGAGGGAGGGAGGGAGAGACAGAGAGAGAGAGAGAGGGAGGGAGGGAGAGACAGAGAGAGAGAGAGAGAGAGAGAGAGAGAGAGAGAGAGAGAGAGAGAGAGAGAGAGAGAGAGAGAGAGAGAGAGAGACAGAGAGAGAGAGAGAGAGAGAGAGAGAGAGAGAGAGACACGGCGGCACAATCACCAGATGGTGCCTCAAAGTTTTGGCGTAGTAGAATGGATATGGTGTCAATTCCGATTCAAAGGTCAAACAGTCACGAGAAACATCATTGCGTGAGCAAACACTTGAGAGAAGAACTGTGGTCGAGCGAGCAAAGGACAGGTGCCGCGAGCGCAGGCCAGCGTGTTGTGTTCAAATTAAACTTGAGAGCTTGCTAGTGTGACTTTCAGCCAGCAGAACTGCATTTCCGCCCGCAGTCAATTAATTTGAGAGCAGAGATTTTGGTTCGCCTGAAGAAATACTCTCTCACACCAATTTTCCAGCGCTCCAAAATCTGTTTTGCTCTGTTAACTGTTTACTGTAATTTTATCAATTCAAGTCAATTAACATGTAGCAGTCCACTGAAACACAATTGGTCAGGTTTTTTGGACCAATCACCTCTTTACTGCTCTCTAACCAGAATTTTTACCATTGAGATGAAAAACAAAACGGTGAAAGGTGAACGATGGCTGACAAAAATAAAGTAGTAAGTTCGATAGTTTTTCAGTGGAGAAACTAGCTAACCAACTAGCTAGCTAATCAACTATGAATTCAATATTGAAATTGAAGTAGACAGTTATTTAGTCTTATTTTATTAAAGCAGGCTATTGATGAGGCAAGCTAGTTGAACAACAGCTAGCTATGAAGCTAACTACCTAACATTAACTAGCTAACAAATGTTTAGCCATGCAGTTTATATCCTCTTGAAGCTAGGGGGCACTATTTTTATTTTTGGAAAAATAACGTTCCCAAGTAAACTGCCTATTCCTCAGGACCAGATACTAGAATATGCATATAATTGACAGCTTAGGATAGAAAACACTCTAAAGTTTCCAAAACTGTCAAAATATTGTCTGTGAGTTTAACAGAATTGATATTGCAGGCAAAATCCTGAGAAAAATCCAATCAGGAAGTGACTCTTATTTTGAAACCCCTGTCTTTCTATGCATCCCTATTGCCCATTGAAAGGGATATCAACCAGATTCCTTTTTCTGTGGCTTCCCTAAGGTGTCGACAGCCTTTAGCCGTAGTTTCAGGCCTTTATTTTGAAGAATGAGCGTAAATGTCCACATTGCGTAAGTGGTCTGTTGTTGGCTCTCAGTGTGATTTTTTTCGCAAAACAGAGAGGTAGCCATTTTTCCCCCCGGTCCTAGTGAAAAGCCAACTATAAAAAATATCTTTATGGAACAAAAGGAACATTTGCTGTCTAACTGGGAGTCTCGTGAGTGAAAACATCCGAAGCTCATCAAAGGTAAACGATTAATTTGATTGCTTTTCTGATTTTCGTGACCAAGTTGACATCGATGGCTCTGAACGAACTTTATTTAACTCTCTGCAAACTGGAAACGATTTATCCGGAGGCTGCATTCATTGTAGCTGGGGATTTTAACAAGGCTAATCTGAAAACAAGACTCCCTAAATTTTATCAGCATATTGATTGCGCAACCAGGGGTGGAAAGACCCTGGATCATTGTTATTCTAACTTCCGCGACGCATATAAGGCCCTGCCCCGCCCCCTTTCGGAAAAGCTGACCACGACTCCATTTTGTTGATCCCTGCCTACAGACAGAAACTAAAACAAGAAGCTCCCACGCTGAGGTCTGTCCAACGCTGGTCCGACCAAGCTGACTCCACACTCCAAGACTGCTTCCATCACGTGGACTGGGAGATGTTTCGTATTGCGTCAGACAACAACATTGACGAATACGCTGATACGGTGTGCGAGTTCATTAGAACGTGCGTTGAAGATGTCGTTCCCATAGCAACGATTAAAACATTCCCTAACCAGAAACCGTGGATTGATGGCAGCATTCGTGTGAAACTGAAGGCACGAACCACTGCTTTTAATCAGGGCAAGGTGTCTGGTGACATGACTGAATACAAACAGTGCAGCTATTCCCTCCGCAAGGCTATCAAACAAGCTAAGCGCCAGTACAGAGACAAAGTAGAATCTCAATTCAACGGCTCAGACACAAGAGGTATGTGGCAGGGTCTACAGTCAATCACGGACTACAGGAAGAAACCCAGCCCAGTCTCGGACCAGGATGTCTTGCTCCCAGGCAGACTAAATAACTTTTTGCCCGCTTTGAGGACAATACAGTGCCACTGACACGGCCTGCAACGGAATCATGCGGTCTCTCCTTCACTGCAGCCGAAGTGAGTAAGACATTTAAACGTGTTAACCCTCGCAAGGCTGCAGGCCCAGACGGCATCCCCAGCCGCGCCCTCAGAGCATGCGCAGACCAGCTGGCCGGTGTGTTTACGGACATATTCAATCAATCCCTATACCAGTCTGCTGTTCCCACATGCTTCAAGAGGGCCACCATTGTTCCTGTTCCCAAGAAAGCTAAGGTAACTGAGCTAAACGACTACCGCCCCGTAGCACTCACATCCGTCATCATGAAGTGCTTTGAGAGACTAGTCAAGGACCATATCACCTCCACCCTACCTGACACCCTTGACCCACTCCAATTTGCTTACCGCCCAAATAGGTCCACAGACGATGCAATCTCAACCACACTGCACACTGCCCTAACCCATCTGGACAAGAGGAATACCTATGTGAGAATGCTGTTCATCGACTACAGCTCGGCATTCAACACCATAGTACCCTCCAAGCTCGTCATCAAGCTCGAGACCCTGGGTCTCGACCCCGCCCTGTGCAACTGGGTACTGGACTTCCTGACGGGCCGCCCCCAGGTGGTGAGGGTAGGCAACAACATCTCCTCCCCGCTGATCCTCAACACTGGGGCCCCACAAGGGTGCGTTCTGAGCCCCCTCCTGTACTCCCTGTTCACCCACGACTGCGTGGCCATGCACGCCTCCAACTCAATCATCAAGTTTGCGGACGACACAACAGTGGTAGGCTTGATTACCAACAACGACGAGACGGCCTACAGGGAGGAGGTGAGGGCCCTCGGAGTGTGGTGTCAGGAAAATAACCTCACACTCAACGTCAACAAAACTAAGGAGATGATTGTGGACTTCAGGAAACAGCAGAGGGAACACCCCCCATCCACATCGATGGAACAGTAGTGGAGAGGGTAGCAAGTTTTAAGTTCCTCGGCATACACATCACAGACAAACTGAATTGGTCCACTCACACAGACAGCATCGTGAGGAAGGCGCAGCAGCGCCTCTTCAACCTCAGGAGGCTGAAGAAATTCGGCTTGTCACCAAAAGCACTCACAAACTTCTACAGATGCACAATCGAGAGCATCCTGGCGGGCTGTATCACCGCCTGGTATGGCAACTGCACCGCCCTCAACCGTAAGGCTCTCCAGAGGGTAGTGAGGTCTGCACAACGCATCACCGGGGGCAAACTACCTGCCCTCCAGGACACCTACACCACCCGATGCTACAGGAAGGCCATAAAGATCATCAAGGACATCAACCACCCGAGCCACTGCCTGTTCACCCCGCTGTCATCCAGAAGGCGAGGTCAGTACAGGTGCATCAAAGCTGGGACCGAGAGACTGAAAAACAGCTTCTATCTCAAGGCCATCAGACTGTTAAACAGCCACCACTAACATTGAGTGGCTACTGCCAACACACTGTCAATGACACTGACTCTACTCCAGCCACTTTAATCATGGGAATTGATGGGAAATTATGTAAATATATCACTAGCCACTTTAAACAATGCTACCTTATATAATGTTACTTACCCTACATTGTTCATCTCATATGCATACGTTGATACTGTACTCTATCATCGACTGCATCCTTATGTAATACATGTATCACTAGCCACTTTAACTATGCCACTTGGTTTACATACTTATCTCATATGTATATACTGTACTCGATATCATCTACTGTATCTTGCCTATGCTGCTCTGTACCATCACTCATTCATATATCCTTATGTACATATTCTTTATCCCCTTACACTGTGTATAAGACAGTAGTTTTTTTTTGGAATTGTTAGTTAGATTACTTGCTCGTTATTACTGCATTGTCGGAACTAGAAGCACAAGCATTTCGCTACACTCGCATTAACATCTGCTAACCATGTGTATGTGACAAATAAAATTTGATTTGATTTGATTTGATTTGAAGTTACAGGCCGCTAGGTGTACATAATGTTTTGTTAGTATATCGAATAATTTACACAAATGCTTGTATTGTTTTCGCTGTAAAGCATCATTTCAAAATCTGGGATGACAGTGTGATTAAAACCTCTTGCTCCTACTTGAGACGCAGACGTCCCAACTAGAGCTCTGGAAATGCAAATGCGCTACGCTAAACGCTAATAGTATTAGTTAAAACGCAAACGTTCATTAAAATACACATGCCTGGTATTGAATTAAAGCTACACTCGTTGTGAATCCAGGCACCAAGTCAGATTTATCTGATAGCATGTAACACCCCAAAAGACCCGTAGGGGATGTAAACAAAATAATTAGCATAGTCGGCGCTACACAAACCGCACAATAAAATATAAAATATTCATTACCTTTGACCATCTTCTTTGTTGGCACTCCTTGATGTCCCATAATCAATACTGGGTCTTTTTTCGATTAAATCGGTCCATATATAGCCTAGATATCGATCTATGAAGACTGTGTGATAAACGGAAAAAAATAGCGTTTCATAACGTAACGTCATTTTTTAAAAGTTAAAAAGTCGACGATAAACTTTCACAAAACACTTCGAAATACTTTTCTAATGCAACTTTAGGTATTAGTACATGTTAATAAGCGATAAAAATCATCAGGAGGCGATGTAAATTCGATAGGTGGTCGTCTGGAAAAAATGTCCGGAAAAAACTCAACCAATACATCAAGTTGGAGGTCGGAGGGAATCGGTTCCCTTGGGTTGGTTCTACCAAGAATCAAATCCGAAGCAAATGAGAATACTCTAGACATCCTGTGGAAGCTGTAGGTACTGCAACCTCGGCCTCATTTAATACGGTTCACCTTTAACAATGGGTTGAAGTGGCGCATGGATATTTTTTTCCACTTTCAGTGAACAGATTTTCCTGCGCTTTTCGATGAAACAGACGTTCTGTTATAGTCACAGCCGTGATTTAACCAGTTTTAGAAACGTGAGAGTGTTTTCTATACACACATACTAATCATATGCATATACTATATTCCTGGCATGAGTAGCAGGACGCCAAAATGTTGCGCGATTTTTAACAGAATGTTCGAAAAAGTAGGGGGTCGGCTTAAGAGGTTTTAACAAAAGGCTAAGCTGTGTTTCACTATATTTCACTTGTGATTTCATGAATATGAATATTTTCTAGTAAGATTATTTGACCGTTGCGCTCTGCTATTTAGCGTAGTTGATGACAATTATCCCGGATCCGGGATGGGTGGTTCCAAGATTAACCAAAGCCAAAGCTACTACTATTGGTTAGAAAGATGGTTCTATACTGAATGTACAGTATGTGATAGTCATTGCTAAACAATATGAGTAGTGTAGGTAAGGTATAAGTGAACCTAAAGGAAGAAAGCTCTCCAAAAGGTGGGTTGTTCTGACAGCATGCTGTTCTATACTGAGCCATGCTGACTGACAAGTGGCAATTACACTATAAAGGAGTGACGTTGAGACTCAGATGTTTTTGCTTTAAAATGTATGTCAAACAAACCAATTGCCGTGGAATTGCCCTACAGCTTGGCTCAGTCCAGTCACACATCTTATCACTTATTTGGCTAATTGTTTAACCATAGTTGCCTATTTTGATACAGCTACAGGGTAGCCTAGTGGTTAGAGCATTGGACTAGTAGCGGTTGCAAGTTCAAACCCCCGAGCTGACAAGGTACAAATCTGTCGTTCTGCCCCTGAACAGGCAGTTAACCCACTGTTCCTAGGCCGTCATTGAAAATGAGAATTTGTTCTTAACTGACTTGCCTAGTTAAATAAAGGTATAAAATAAAAATGGACTGTTACCTTGAACGCAACATCAATATGTTAAAACATTTGAACTCCAACTGAACTCGGTCTGTGACATCATTGTGAGTAGAGAGAACACATTTGACCAGGTGGATTAAGGCTTCTCCTCAGGAGACAGGTCATTGTGTGTAAAGAGAACAGTCAGGTTTCTACTTCATCGCCCTGGACCTCTACAGCAACGAAGCAGAGAACCTTGAGTTTGGACCAGTGAGTCACCAACTCATCCTATGACTTACACAACTCAGCACATATGAATCCTTCCTCAAACTCCAGTGCCATACTTTGTTTAACTTGTACCAATGTCTATGGGTTATACATTTATTTTAAGTTGGGACTCCATTGTCATGACGTGGCCCTTTTGGGTGTATATCGTGGCTCCCCACCTCTCTCACTCTTTCTCCCACCACAGGTTTTACAACGGTCATAAATTCCTGGTAGAAACTCTCTTGTTGCTGCCATGGAGTATTGAGCGAGAGAGCCTACAGTGCCTCGCAAAAGCATTCATACCCCTTGGCTTTTTTCCTATTTTGTTGCATTACAACCTGTAATTTAAATGGATTTTGATTTTGATTTCATGTAATGAACCTACACAAAATAGTCCAAATTGGCTGAAGTGAAATGAAAAAAGGACTTGTTTAAAAAAATAAAATTCAAAAAATGGAAAAATGGTGCGTGCATATGTATTCACCCTCTTAGCCATGAAGCCCCTAAATAAGATCTGGTGCAACCAATTACCTTCAGAAGTCACATAATTAGTTAAATAAAGTCCACCTGTGTGCAATCTAAGTGTCACATGATCTCAGTATATATACACTTGTTCTGAAAGTCCCCAGAGTCTGCAACACCACCAAGCAAGGGGCACCACCAAGCAAGCGGCACCATGAAGACCGAGGAGCTCTCCAAACAGGTCAGGGACACAATTGTGGAGAAATACAGATCAGGGTTGGGTTATAAAAAAGTATCAGAAACTTTGAACATCTCACCATTAAATCCATTATTTTTAAAAATTAAGAATTAGGCACCACAACAAACCTGCCAAGCGAGGGCCGCCCACCAAAACTCACAGGCCAGGCAAGGAGGACATTAGTCAGAGAGGAATTAAAGAGACTACAGATAACCCTGAAGGAGCTGCAAAGCTCCACAGCGGAGATTGTCCATAGGACCACTTTAAGCCGTACATTCCACTGAGCTGGGCCTTATGGAAGAGTGGACAGAAAAGACAGTCCTTAAAGAAATAAACAAGCAAACATGTTTGGTGTTCGCCAAACGGCATGTGGGAGACTCCCCAAACATATGGAAGAAGGTACTCTGTTCAGATGAGACTGAAATGGAGCTTTTTGGCCATCAAGGAAAACTATATGTCTGGTGCAAACCACACACCTCTCATCACCCCGAGAACATCATCCACACAGTGAAGCATGGTGGTGGCAGCATCATGCTGTGGGGATGTTTTTCATCGGCAGGGACTGGGAAACTTGTCAGAATTGAAGGAATGATGGATGGCGCTAAATACAGGGATATTCTTGGGGGAAACCTGTTTCAGTCTTCCAGGGATTTGAGACTGGGACAGAGGTTCACCTTCCAGCAGGACAATGATCCTAAGAGAACTGCTAAAGCAACACTCAAGTGGTCTAAGGGGGGGCATTTAAATGTCTTGGAATGGTCTAGTCAAATTCCAGACCTCAATCTAATTGATAATCTGTAGTATGACTTAAAGATTGCTGTACACTAGCGGAACCTATCCAACTTGAAGAAACTGGGCTAGATGTGCCAAGCTTATAGAAACATACCCCAAGAGACTTGCAGCTATAATTACTGCAAAAGGTGGCTCTACAAAGTATTAACTTTGGGGGGGTGAATAGTTATGCATGTTATGCAAGTTTTCAGTTTTTTTGTCTTATTTCTTGTTTCTTTCACAAGAAAAAATATTTTGCATCTTCAAAGTGGTAGGCATGTTGTGTAAATCAAATGATACAAACCCCAAATAAATCTATTTTAATTCCAGGTTGTAAGGCAACAAAATTGAAAAAATGCCAAGGGGGTGAATAGTTTCGCAAGCCACTGTACACTGTATAAAGACATTCTTCCTGACAAAACTCCTAATTGGAGAATTCCCCAAAATTGGAGAATTAAACAATATTTATATTTTGAGAATGTGGGAATGGTCCGTGGACACTTAAGGGACAGTCATGTCGAGTTTGTCTCAATTGGTGACCTCATGAAGGATATGAAACACATATTACTGTACACTTCTCAATTATGGGGTTTGCATCTGATGGTTGTGTAAAATATATGATTGAATATGAAATTATTTGTGAGAAGATGTAATGTGATGTTTGCCTTTTAAACGAGTTACTTGTTTAGATACTTGTTTAGATGCGTTTTAACTGGTCAGTGGCCACGCCCCCGTGAGCCCAGACATTACATCAGGCGTCATGGAACGCCCCCTTTTCTACTCTAGTATAAAAGCCACTTCCAACTAAATTTACATTAAATCATAAAACATGAAGCTGTCTCAGCCTCCAGTATTTATGCAATAGTTTGTGTCGGGGGACTAGGTTCAGTCTGTTAAATCTTGAGTATTTCTCCTGTCTCATCCGGTGTCCTGTCTGAATTTAAGTATGCTCCCTATAATTATCTTTCTCTATTTCTCTCTCTCTTCTTTTGGAGGGCCTGAGCCCTAGGACCATGCGTCAGGATTAGCTGGCCTGATGACTCCTTGCTGTCCCCAGTCCACCTGGTCATGCTGCTGCTCCAGTTTCAACTGTTCTGCCTGCAGTTATGGAACCCTGACCTGATCACTGGACGTGCTACCTTGTCCCGGACCTGCTGTTTTGGACTCTCTCTACCGCACCTGCTGTTTCTAACGCTGAATGATTGGCTTTGAAGAGCAAACTGACATTTACTCCTGAGGTGCTGTCCTGTTGCACCCTCTTCAACCACTGTGATTATTATTATTTGACCTTGCTGGTCATCTATGAACATTTGAACATCTTGGCCATGTTCTGTTATAATCTCCACCCGGCACAGCCAGAAGAGGACTGGTCACCCCTCAGAGTCTGGTTCCTCTCTAGGTTTCTTCCTAGGTTCTGGCCTTTTTAGAGAGTTTTTCCTAGCCACCGTGCTTCTACACCTGCATTGCTTGCTGTTTGGGATTTTAGGCTGGGTTTCTGTACAGCACTTTGTGACATTGGCTGATGTAAAAAGGGCTTTATAAATACATTTCATTGATTGATTGATGAAGCGGTAGCTACATGTTGAAATGGTTGGCAAATCTACAAGAGTCAAAAACGCAAGGATGAGGTCCCCACATTGAAATGGCTAAGAAATCTACAAACTAAAGAACAATTATTCAGGCTGCAGCTGTTTAAATACTTTAGTCTGGTAAACACAGCCGATCTAAGAACATTTCCAGATGGTACTCTGAAGTATCCATTATCAAAAACTACAACCACGAAAGACCTTGGGACTTCTGGGGAACGCAATCAGAGACTCTCTGATGAACTATTATCCAGCAGATGGACCGGCGATAACAGAGAGGGACAACCAAGACGTCCACTCGTTAATATGTAAATTGCATTTCTAAAATCCAAATGAGTGGTTGTTAGGGTGCTAAATGTCCATATTTATGATGATGTATTCAACTGTATGTATGTAGTGAATCCATTCTGAGTTTCCCGCTCTTGAACTGACCCCACCCATTTCCTTTGTCTACAAAGCCGTAGGCTTAGCCCACTAGAGATTTTTCTATCATGTCAGTAACCAATGTATGACCTAGTGTGTGTGTGTGTTTATGCAATTCTGTGATTGATTAAGTTATTTAGTAAATAAATAATGAAGCTTATTTGTTTATCACTGATTCATGATCTATGCTCGGGTTCGTGCATATATCCAAGTGTTTGCGACATTCAGAATATGACTGATGAGGTGATAATACATTAATAAGTGACTGAAATCGATAAGATATGAAAATATCTGAAGTGTTATATTTGGGAAATAAACTCTCTTTAAACATTTTCCCATGGTGCCACGACTTCCTAGTTAATTAAAGTTACATGATTAGTTTAATCGCATAATTAAATTACAGACAGAGAATTGATGTCATAAATTAACAGTCTTCACATTGAATGATTTTTACGCTATGACATTTAACGCTATGACACCATACTAAATCTACCTGAACCTCGAGATATTCACTGGTTCTGAGGAAGGTGAAGTGCCCACCAACAGTGCCTAACGATCCACGGTTCCTCGCCTCAGACCTCCTCCAATAGATTTTGAGGAGCCAATGGGTCAAGTTTTTGCTCTCAATTTCTCAAATTGCTCTCCCTTGGTACCCTAGGGTTTGGATTTCAGGCTGATGGGGGGCAAACTTAAAGGCAGGTGCGTGTCTTGATACAGTCTATATGCAAAACTATGTTCCCCCCCCTTTAAATTAGTGGATTCGGCTATTTCAGCCACACCTGTTGCTGACAGGTTTATAAAATCGAGAACACAGCCCTACAATCTCCATAGACAAACATTGGCAGTAGAATGGCCTTACTGAAGAGCTTTCCAAAAAGTCAGTTGGTCAAATGTCTGCCCTGCTAGAGCTGCCCCGGTCAACTGTAAATGCTCTTGTTGTGAAGTGGAAACGTCAACTAGTGCTGTCCTACGGTTGCAACACTCACTACCGAGTTCCAAACTGCCTCTGGAAGCAACGTCAGCACAGTAACTGTTCGTCGGAAGCTTCATGAAATGGTTCCATGGCCGAGCAGCCACACACATGCCTAAGATCACCATGCTCAATGCCAAACATCAGCTGGAGTGGTGTAAATCTCACCACCATTGAACTCTGGAACAGTGGTAACGCGTTCTCTGTAGTGATGAATCACGTCTCACCAACTGGCCGTCCGACGGACGAATCTGGGTTTGGCGGATGCCAGGAGAATGCTACCTGCCCCAATGCATAGTGACAACTGCAAAGTTTGGTGGAGGAGGAATAATGGTCTGGGGCTGTTTTTCATGGTTAGGGCTAAGCCCCTTAGTGAAGGGAAATCTTAACGCTACAGCATACAATTACATTCTAGATTATTCTGTGCTACCAACTTTGTGGCTACCAGTTTGAGGAAGGCTCTTTCCTTTCCTGTTTCAGCATGACAATGCCCCTGTGCACAAAGCAAGGTCCATACAGAAGTGGTTTGTTGAGGTCGGTGTAGAAGAACTTGACTGGCCTGCACAGTGCCCTGACCTCAACCAAAAAAATAGCCCATATTAATATATGTAGCCTTAGAAATAAGGTTCATTAAATCAATAACTTGCTAAGATAAGATAACATTCATATATTATCTATTTCTGAGACTCACTTAGATAATTCCTTTGATGATACATCAGTAGCAATACAAGGATATAACATCTATAGAAGAGACAGAAACACATATGGGGGAGGTGTTACTGTATATATTCAGAGCCATATCCCTGTTATGCTTAGAGAAGATCTTATGGGGGAGGTGTTACTGTATATATTTAGAGCCATATCCCTGTTATGCTTAGAGAAGATCTTATGGGGGAGGTGTTACTGTATATATTCAGAGCCATATCCCTGTAATGCTTAGAGAAGATCTTATGGGGGAGGTGTTACTGTATATATTCAGAGCCATATCCCTGTTATGCTTAGAGAAGATCTTATGGGGGAGGTGTTACTGTATATATTCAGAGCCATATCCCTGTAATGCTTAGAGAACATCTTATGCCAAGTGTTATCGAAGTGTTGTGGCTGCAGGTTCACTTGGCACATCTAAAGCCTTTTCTTTTGGGGTGTTGCTATGGGCCACCAAGTGTTTACAGTCAATATCATAATAATATGTGTGAAATGCTTGATAGTGTATGTGATGTAAACAAAGAGGTCTACCTTCTGAATATTGACTGGTTGACTGACCTGAATATTGACTGGTTTTCATCAAGCTGTCCGCTCAAGAGGAAGCTTCTCACTGTAACCAGTGCCTGGAATCTGGTTCAGGTTATTAATCAACCTACCGGAGTGTTTACAAACACTACAGGGACAAGATTGTTGACATGTATCGATCACATGTTTACTAATACTGTAGCACTTTGTTCTAGAGCTGTATCCATACCCATTGGATGCAGTGATCACAATATTGTGGCTATATCCAGGAAGACCAAAGTTCCAACCGCTGGGCCTAAAATAGTGTGTAAGAGATCATACAATGTGGATAATGTTAAAAAATATTTGTTGGTCTGATGTGATTAATAAGGAGCATCCAGACTCTGCACTTGATGAATTTGATAAAGATGCACGCACCTGTTAAGAAACTGCCTGATAGAACTGTCAAGGCTAAATGGATTGATGAGGAATTGAAAAACTGTATAGTTGAAAGAGATGGGGGAAAAGGAATGGCTAATAAGTCTGGCTGCACGTCTGACTGGCTGACTTACCGCAAATTGAAAAATTATGTGACTAGACTCAACAAAAATAAGAAACTGTATTATGAAGCCAAGATCATTGATATAAAGAATGATGGAAAAAAACATTGCAGTACTTTAAATGAAATTATGGGCAGAAAGACAAATTCTACTCCATCTTTTATCAAATCAGATGGCTTATTCATCACAAAACCATTTGATGTTGCCAATTAATTTTATGATTGCTTCAATGGCAGTGTGGAAACTTAGGCAGGAAATGTCTACAACGAACAGCCATCGTGCTCAGGCATAAAAAAATTAAAATAATGAAAGAAAAGCAATGCAAGTTTGAATTTTGTAAAGTTAGATGTGGAAAAACTATTGTTAACGATCAATAATGACAAACCTCCTGGCGTTGCCACTTTAGATGGAAAGCTACTGAGGAAGGGTATGTCTCTATAGCCACTCCTATCTGTCATATCTTTAATCTGAGACGAGAAGAAAGTACTTGTCCTCGGGCCTGGAGGAAAGCCAAAGTAATTCAGCTACCCAAGAGTGGTAAACCGGCCTTTACTGGTTCTAACAGCAGACCTATAAGCTTGCTGCCAGCTCATAGCAAGCTGTTGGGAATAATGTTGTTTGACCAAATACACTGCTATTTCTCTGAAAACAAATGAACAACAGATTGTCACGTGTGCTCCCTCTCCGGCCTCTAGGTCACCAGGCTGCTCGTTATGGCGCACACCTGTCACGATCGTTACACGCATAATGACACTCACCTGGACTCCATCACTTCCTTGATTACCTGCCCTATATGTCACACCCTTTGGTTCCTTCCCAAGGCGTCGTTGTTTCAGTTTTCTGTCTGTGTGTTGTTCATATTATGTTTCATTTATTTTTGAAATGATTCACTCTCTGAACTTGCTTCCCAGCGCACACGTTACTTGCCTAGTTAAATAAAGGTAAAATAAATATAGTTTACCTCTAAGGAGACACACACACACACTCCTCATATTGCGACCAACCCACCCACCCCGTTAAGTGATGGAGGCTTCAGAGATGTCAGGGTTTCTGTATCCTTTTCTTCAGGAAAGTGAGGTGTTTTAGGTGAAAAAAGCCCAGATGATGATACCCAGATTCACATAATCACATTTACCATCTAACATTGTTCACAGAGTGTGAAAATGTATGACCCTCTATTATGCAAATGACTGTGTGTGAATGAGAGACTTTGATTATGTAAATGTGTGAATAAGTGAATCATTCAATTCAACCATAGTGGATTAGAGGAAAGGAGTATCCATGTAGTGGAGGATAGGAGTATCCATGTAGTGGAGGAATGTAGTGTCCATGTAGTGGAAAGGAGTGTCCATGTAGTGGAGGAATGTAGTGTCCATGTAGTGGAGGAATGTAGTGTCCATGTAGTGGAGGAATGTAGTGTCCATGTAGTGGAGGATAGGAGTATCCATGTAGTGGAGGAGGTGTCCAAGGATGGAGTATCCATGTAGTGGAGGATAGGAGTATCCATGTAGTGGAGGATAGGAGTATCCATGTAGTGGAGGATAGGTCCAGTATCCATGTAGTGGAGGAATGTAGTGTCCATGTAGTGGAAAGGAGTGTCCATGTAGTGGAGGAATGTAGTGTCCATGTAGTGGAGGATAGGAGTATCCATGTAGTGGAGGATAGGAGTATCCATGTAGTGGAGGAATGTAGTGTCCATGTAGTGGAAAGGAGTGTCCATGTAGTGGAGGAATGTAGTGTCCATGTAGTGGAGGATAGGAGTATCCATGTAGTGGAGGATAGGATGTATCCATGTAGTGGAGGATAGGAGTATCCATGTAGTGGAGGAATGTAGTGTCCATGTAGTGGAAAGGAGTGTCCATGTAGTGGAGGAATGTAGTGTCCATGTAGTGGAGGAATGTAGTGTCCATGTAGTGGAAAGGAGTGTCCATGTAGTGGAGGAATGTAGTGTCCATGTAGTGGAGGAAAGGAGTGTCCATGTAGTGGAAAGGAGTGTCCATTTAGCAGAGGAAAGGAGTGTCCATGTAGTGGAAAGGAGTGTCCATGTAGTGGAGGAATGTAGTGTCCATGTAGTGGAAAGGAGTGTCCATGTAGTGGAAAGGAGTGTCCATTTAGCAGAGGAAAGGAGTGTCCATGTAGTGGAAAGGAGTGTCCATGTAGTGGAAAGGAGTGTCCATGTAGTGGAGGAAAGGAGTGTCCATGTAGTGGAGGAAAGGTAGTGTCCATGTAGTGGAGGATAGGGAGTATCCATGTAGTGGAGGAATGTAGTGTCCATGTAGTGGAAAGGAGTGTCCATGTAGTGGATGAATGTAGTGTCCATGTAGTGGAGGAATGTAGTGTCCATGTAGTGGAAAGGAGTGTCCATGTAGTGGAGGAATGTAGTGTCCATGTAGTGGAAAGGAGTGTCCATGTAGTGGAAAGGAGTGTCCATTTAGCAGAGGAAAGGAGTGTCCATGTAGTGGAAAGGAGTGTCCATGTAGTGGAAAGGAGTGTCCATGTAGTGGAGGATAGGAGTGTCCATGTAGTGGAGGAAAGGAGTGTCCATGTAGTGGAGGAAAGGAGTGTCCATGTAGTGGAAAGGAGTGTCCATTTAGCGGAGGAAAGGAGTGTCCATGTAGTGGAGGAAAGGAGTGTCCATGTAGTGGAGGATAGGAGTGTCCATGTAGTGGAAAGGAGTGTCCATGTAGTGGAAAGGAGTGTCCATGTAGTGGAAAGGAGTGTCCATTTAGTGGAGGAAAGGAGTGTCCATGTAGTGGAGGATAGGAGGACCATATCACCTCCACCCTACCTGACACCCTAGACCCACTCCAATTTGCTTACCGCCCAAATAGGTCCACAGACGATGCAATCTCAACCACACTGCACACTGCCCTAACCCATCTGGACAAGAGGAATACCTGTGTGAGAATGCTGTTCATCGACTACAGCTCGGCATTCAACACCATAGTACCCTCCAAGCTCGTCATCAAGCTCGAGACCCTGGGTCTCGACCCCGCCCTGTGCAACTGGGTTCTGGACTTCTTGACGGGCCGCCCCCAGGTGGTGAGGGTAGGCAACAACATCTCCTCCCCGCTGATCCTCAACACTGGGGCCCTGCAAGGGTGCGTTCTGAGCCCTCTCCTGTACTCCCTGTTCACCCACGACTGCGTGGCCACGCACGCCTCCAACTCAATCATCAAGTTTGCGGACGACACAACAGTGGTAGGCTTGATTACCAACAACGACGAGACGGCCTACAGGGAGGAGGTGAGGGCCCTCGGAGTGTGGTGTCAGGAAAATAACCTCACACTCAACGTCAACAAAACTAAGGAGATGATTGTGGACTTCAGGAAACAGCAGAGGGAACACCCCCTATCCACATCGATGGAACAGTAGTGGAGAGGGTAGCAAGTTTTAAGTTCCTCGGCATACACATCACAGACAAACTGAATTGGTCCACTCACACAGACAGCATCGTGAAGAAGGCGCAGCAGCGCCTCTTCAACCTCAGGAGGCTGAAGAAATTCGGCTTGTCACCAAAAGCACTCACAAACTTCTACAGATGCACAATCGAGAGCATCCTGGCGGGCTGTATCACCGCCTGGTACGGCAACTGCTCTGCCCTCAACCGTAAGGCTCTCCAGAGGGTAGTGAGGTCTGCACAACGCATCACCGGGGGCAAACTACCTGCCCTCCAGGACACCTACACCACCCGATGTTACAGGAAGTTCCATAAAGATCATCAAGGACATCAACCACCCGAGCCACTGCCTGTTCACCCCGCTATCATCCAGAAGGCGAGGTCAGTACAGGTGCATCAAAGCTGGGACCGAGAGACTGAAAAACAGCTTCTATCTCAAGGCCATCAGACTGTTAAACAGCCACCACTAACATTGAGTGGCTGCTGCCAACACACTGACAATGACACTGACTCAACTCCAGCCACTTTAATAATGGGAATTGATGGGAAATGATGGAAATATATCACTAGCCACTTTAAACAATGCTACCTTATATAATGTTTACATACCCTACATTATTCATCTCATATGCATACGTATATACTGTACTCTATATCATCGACTGCATCCTTATGTAATACATGTATCACTAGCCACTTTAACTATGCCACTTTGTGGCACACCTCCACTACATGGACACTCCTTTCCTCCACTACATGGACACTCCTTTCCTCCACTACATGGACACTCCTTTCCTCCACTACATGGACACTCCTTTCCTCCACTACATGGACACTCCTTTCCTCCACTACATGGACACTCCTTTCCTCCACTACATGGACACTCAAATCAAATCAAATCAAATTTTATTTGCCACATACACATGGTTAGCAGATGTTAATGCGAGTGTAGCGAAATGCTTGTGCTTCTAGTTCCGACAATGCAGTAATAACCAACAAGTAATCTAACTAACAATTCCAAAACTACTGTCTTATACACAGTGTAAGGGGATAAAGAATATGTACATAAGGATATATGAATGAGTGATGGTACAGAGCAGCATAGGCAAGATACAGTAGATGGTATCGAGTACAGTATATACATATGAGATGAGTATGTAAACAAAGTGGCATAGTTAAAGTGGCTAGTGATACATGTATTACATAAGGATGCAGTCGATGATATAGAGTACAGTATATACGTATGCGTATGAGATGTATAAAGTAGGGTAAGTAGTATTATATAAGGTAGCATTGTTTAAAGTGGCTAGTGATATATTTACATCATTTCCCATCAATTCCCATTATTAAAGTGGCTGGAGTTGAGTCAGTGTCAGTGTCAGTGTCAGTGTCAGTGTCAGTGTCAGTGTCAGTGTCAGTGTGTTGGCAGCAGCCACTCAATGTTAGTGGTGGTTGTTCAACAGTCTGATGGCCTTGAGATAGAAGATGTTTTTCAGTCTCTCGGTCCCAGCTTTGATGCACCTGTACTGACCTCGCCTTCTGGATGATAGCGGGGTGAACAGGCAGTGGCTCGGGTGATTTTGGCTACCAGAACATGTTGCTTTCCTCTGTCTGCTCCTCACACTGTTGGGAGGGTGACATGGCTTCCCTCCCTCTCTCCCCTTCTCCCTCCATCCCTATCTCTCTCCCTTCCACCCTCTCTCCCCTTCTCCCTCCATCCCTATCTCTCTCCCTTCCTCCCTCTCTCCCCTTCTCCCTTCATCCCTATCTCTCTCCCGTCCTCCCTCTCTCCCCTTCTACCTTCATCCCTATCTCTCTCCCGTCCTCCCTCTCTCCCCTTCTCCATCCCTATCTCTCTCCCCTTCTCCCTCCATCCCTATCTCTCTCCCATCCTCCCTCTCTCCCCTTCTCCATCCCTATATCTCTCCCCTTCTCCCTCCATCCCTCTCTCTCCCCTTCTCCCTCCATCCCTACCTCTCTCCCCTTCTCCCTCCATCCCTATCCCTCTCCCCATCTCCCCCATCCCTATATCTCTCCCCTTCTCCCTCCATCCCTACCTCTCTCCCCTTCTCCCTCCATCCCTATCTCTCTCCCCTTCTCCCTCCATCCCTACCTCTCTCCCCTTCTCCCTCCATCCCTATCTCTCTCCCCTTCTCCCTCCATCCCTCCCTCTCTCCCCTTCTCCCTCCATCCCTATCTCTCTCCCATCCTCCCTCTCTCCCCTTCTCCATCCCTATATCTCTCCCCTACTCCCTCCATCCCTCTCTCTCCCCTTCTCCCTCCATCCCTACCTCTCTCCCCTTCTCCCTCATCCCTATCTTTCTCCCCTTCTCCCCATCCCTATCTCTCTCCCCTTCTCCCTCCATCCCTACCTCTCTCCCCTTCTCCCTCCATCCCTATCTCTCTCCCCTTCTCCCTCCATCCCTCTCTCTCCCCTTCTCCCCCATCCCTACCTCTCTCCCCTTCTCCCCCATCCCTATCTCTCTCCCCTTCTCCCTCCATCCCTACCTCTCTCCCCTTCTCCCTCCATCCCTATATCTCTCCCCTTCTCCCTCCATCCCTCTCTCTCCCCTTCTCCCTCCATCCCTACCTCTCTCCCCTTCTCCCTCCATCCCCTTCTCCATCCCTATCTCTCTCCCCTTCTCCCTCCATCCCTATCTCTCTCCCTTCTCCCTCCATCCCCTTCTCCATCCCTATCTCTCTCCCCTTCTCCCTCCATCCCCTTCTCCATCCCTATCTCTCTCCCCTTCTCCCTGCATCCCCTTCTCCATCCCTATCTCTCTCCAGTCCTTCCATTTTTAAAGGATGAAAGTCCCCAGAACGTGTTGTTTTCCTCTGTCTGATTCTCATACTTTTCCTGTTGGGAGGGTGACCTGGGTGGCGGGTGGAGTTGGCACCTCTGTGTCAGCTTGCGACCCAGGCGTCAGCAGCACAGCAGTAGAACAGTAGCATGTGTCCTGGACTGCCTTCTTATCTGCCCTGCTAGAGGTAACAATTGAGTCGTTTGCAAAAATCTAGTAAATTTCCCAGAATTCCCAGGTTTTCTAGAAATCCCGGTTGGAGAATTCCTGGAACCATGATGGAAAAAACAACAGGAGTTTTGAAGAACCTGAGAATTTTGGGTAAGTGACCAGAATTGTGCAACCCTATACTGGAGATACTATCTGACTGTGCTCGAGAGGATGGAAGTGCTCTGACACCAACCCTAAATCACAGGACAAGATAAGTTCAGGAGACTACAGAGTGGGCATTTTTGTGCCACACACTCCACACTGAACATAGTCTATATCTGGGGAATGTCATTGAATCCCTTTACACGTTTGGTCAAATAACCTCAGGTGATATTCCTGTTGTAAAAAGGACAGACAGGGAAACACTTTAACATTCAGACATCATTTATAAATGAAGCATTTGTGTTGAGTGAGTCCACCAAATCAGAGGCAGAAGGGACGAGCAGGGATGTCCTCTTGATAAGTCTGTGAATTTGACCATTTTCCTGTCCTGCTAAGCATTCATAATGTAACGAGTAATATAAACATAAATAGTAAAGTAAAGTACAGTACAGGTACCCCAAAAAAACAACTTAATAGGACTTTACAGTAGTACTTTAAAGTATTTTTACTGGAGTACTTTACCCCACTGCAACTGTGGTGCCAGTATGGGTGGTTAGAGCGTTGGACTAGTAACCGGAAGGTTGCAAGTTCAAACCCCGAGCTGACAAGGTACAAACCTGTCGTTCTGCCCGGGAACAGGCAGTTAACCCACTGTTCCTAGGCCGTCATTGAAAATAAGAATGTGTTCTTAACTGACTTGCCTAGTAAAATAAAGGTAAAATAAAGGTAAAATAAAGGTTAAATAAAGGTTAAATAAAGGTAAAATAAAGGTTAAATAAAGGTCAAATAAAGGTTAAATAAAGGTCAAATAAAGGTTAAATAAAGGTAAAATAAACAAATAAATATAAGTAGTTAAATAAAGGTAAAATACATTTTAAAAGTATAATGCAGGGAAACGTTCTACAGTGCAGTATGAGTCTTGATGACTTAAACAGAGTCAGAGACTGACATTGGTATGGCTGGAGGGATCAATGTCTTCTGTCCCTTCATGCCTCACTTCGCCCCCTGCTAACTCCTTGTGGAGGAGCACAACCAATCAGTGTTCAGCACTACCTTACCGCTCTACTACAGCCTAGCCAACCAGCAGGCTGTAGTAGAGGGATGGTGAGAGGGATGGTGAGAGAGAACAGTGGGTAGGGTACCAGCTGAGCACCAAGAAGGGGACCAGAAAATAGGATTTTTTTACACCCTTCAGGGGCAGGCGACACACACACACACACAGACACACACACAGACACACACACACAACGACACACACACACACACACAGACACACACACACACCGACACACACACACACACACACAAACATACACACACCGACACACACACACACACACAAACACACCGACACACACACAAACACACACACACCGACACACACACAAACACACACACACCGACACACACACACACAAACACACACACACCGACACACACACACACAGACACACACACACACACACGAACACACACACACACACAAACACACACACAAACACACACACACACAGACACACACACACACACACAAACACACACACCGACACACACACACAAACACACACACACAAACACACACACACACCGACACACACACAGACACACACACACAAACACACACACACACACACAGACACACACACACAAACACACAAACACACACAAACACACACACACACACACACACCGTGGCGGCCTCAACCTGTGGTCACAGTTACATAACCTTAGTTTGACACCTTTTCAAAAGCGTCCTTTACCGGAACAGCAACAATCAGAGAGAGGAAGAGGAAGGAACTCTGTGGAAATGGAACGAGCCCTGGTGACCTTTTCAGAAGCGTCCTTTACTGGAACAGCAACAATCAGAGAGAGGAAGAGGAAGGAACTCTGTGGAAATGGAACGAGCCCTGGTGACCTTTTCATTGCCCACGGCTCAGGCTGTATAGAGAAGCCATTTGAAACATTGCTATAGAGGTTACCGCTGCTGACTGAGTGGGGAAATGTTTACTGTGCTGAGTGATGAAGAAAGGGCACTTAGCTTCTTAAACATTGAAATTAGGCTTGTTAGAATCATGTGGCGGAAACAGTTTGACAAATGACTACATGTCATTTTGATTTAGACATCATTGATCGAAATTACAATAATTAGGCTACAATGATGAAACATTGGCTTATGTTTATTTATTTATTTATTTTGTTTCACCTTTATTTAACCAGGTAGGCCAGTTGAGAACAAGTTCTCATTTACAACTGCGACCTGACCAAGATATAGTAAAGCAGTGCAATACAAACAGCACAGAGTTACACATGGAATAAACAAACGTACAGTCAATAACACCAGAGAAAAGTATATATACAGTGTGTGCAAATGTAGCAAGATTAGGGAGGTAAGGCAATAAATAGGCCATAGCAGCGAAATAATTACAATTTAGCAATTAAAAACTGGAGTGATAGATGTGCAGAAGATCAATGTGGAAGTAGAGATACTGAGGTGCAAAGGAGCAAAAAATAAATAACAATATGAGGATGAGGTAGTTGGGTGGCTATTTACAGATGGGCTATGTACAGGTGCAATCGGTAAGCTGCTCTGACAGCTGATGCCTAAAGTTAGTGAGGGAGATACAGTATAAACTTCAGGGATTTTTGCAATTCGTTCCAGTCATTGGCAGCAGAGAACTGGAAGGAAAGGCGACCAAAGGAGGAGTTGGCTTTGGGGGTGACCAGTGAAATGTACCTGCTGGAGCACGTGCTACAGGTGGGTGCTGCCATGGTGACCAGTGAGCTGAGATAAGGCGGGGCTTTACCTAGCAAAGACTTATAAATGACCTGGAGCCAGTGGGTATGGCGACAAATATGAAGCGAGAGCCAGCCAATGAGTGCATACAGGTCGCAGTGGTGGGTAGTATATGGGGCTTTGGTGACAAAACTGATGGCACTGTGATAGACTGCATCCAATTTTCTGAGTAGAGTGTTGGAAGCTATTTTGTAAATGACATTGCCGAAGTCAAGGATCGGTAAGATAGTCAGTTTTACGAGGGTATGTTTGGCAGCATGGGTGAAAGACGCTTTTTGTGAAATAGGAAGCCGATTCTAGATTTAATTTTGGATTGGAGATGCTTAATGTGAGTCTGGAAGGAGAGTTTACAGTCTAACTAAGTCAGAACCGTCCAGAGTAGTGATGCTAGACTGGTGGGTGGGTTCGGGCAGCGATCGGTTGAAGAGCATGCATTTAGTTTTGCTTGCATTTAAGAGCAGTTGGAGGCCACGGAAGGAGTGTTGAATGACATTGAAGCTCGTCTGGAGGTTAGTTAACACAGTGTCCAAAGAAGGGCCAGAAGTATACAGAATGGTGTTGTCTGCGTAGAAGTGTACCCACTGTTATGTTTAAATGGAGTACATACTGTATCCTATAGGAGAAAGTCTCAAGCATGGATTTCCATTCAGTGGGTCCCAGGATTATTAGAAAAAGCATGCAGGTCAACTGTTTCGAAGAGGCACTACTGCTATTTTGTTCTTTATTGTGTCTTCCTGTTGGTGAGCGGAGACCTAATGAAGTTATCCCGTCTGATCTGATGGGGTAATGCTGCGATGGATGTGAGCTGACAGGGTTTGGAGAAATCTGAGGATGAGTGACAAGAAGGTGAATGAGACAAGGCAGCATTTATCTTTGGGTCATCAATGATTTCTGCCATTTCAATAGCATGTTTATGACACTTTTGAGGCAGTGTACAAAGCTGAAGCACCCCCAGATCATCACCGATCCTCCACCAAATTTCACAGTGGGTGCGAGACCTGGAGAGGCCTACAAGCCACAGTGTCTCGCACCCACAGTGATATTTTGTGGAGGATCGGTGAGAATCTGGGGGTGATTCAAGCCTGGAATCGGGAAGATGTGTATTTGTGAAGGACACATGAATCAAGCCACGTACAAGGTTGTCCTGGAATTAAACTTGCTTCCTTCTGCTCTGACAATGTTCCCCAACTCTGAGAATTGGTATTTCAAGCAGGACAATGCTCCATGCCACACAGCCAGGTCAATCAAGGTGTGGATGGAGGACCTCCAGATCAAGACCCTGTCATGTCCAGCCCAATCTCCAGACCTGAACTCCATTGAAAACTAAGGAATATGATCAAGAGGAAGATGTATGGTCACAAGACATCAAACAAAGCTGAGCTACTTGAATGTTTGTGCCAGGAGTGGCATAATGTCCCCCAACATCAATGTGAAAGACTGGTAGAGAGCATGCCAAGACACATAAAAGCTGTGATTGATAATCAGGGTTATTCCACCACATATTGATGTCTGAACTCTTCCTAAGTTAAAACATTAGTACTGTGTTGTTTAAAAATGAATAGTAACTTATTTTCTTGACATTATTCGAGTTCTGACATCACCATTTATTTATTGTTATTTTGACCAATTGTCATTTTCTGCAAATAAATGCTCTAAATGACAATATTTTTATTTGGAAATTGTGAGAAATGTTAGCAGTAGTTTATAGAATAAAACAAAAATGTTAATTTTACCCAAACACATACCTATAAATAGTAAAACCAGAGAAACCAATAATGTTGCAGTGGTCTCTTCATTTTTTCCAGAGCTGTATATTTGTTACTGCTCAACTAAAACAATCCAGGTCGACCAACTGCTTAATGACCAAACAATCAACCAGTCAACTAAAACAATCCAGGTCGACCAACTGCTTAATGACCAAACAATCAACCAGTCAACTAAAACAATCCAGGTCGACCAACTGCTTAATGACCAAACAATCAACCAGTCAACTAAAACAATCCAGGTCGACCAACTGCTTAATGACCAAACAATCAACCAGTCAACTAAAACAATCCAGGTCGACCAACAGCTTAATGACCAAACAATCAACTAAAACAATCCAGGTCGACCAACAGCTTAATGACCAAACAATCAACCAGTCAATTAATTGTGGTTGGTCAATGAGGAGGTACACGGAGCTATATGGTGACCTCCAGATGGTTACAAACTTAGGGAAGTGCACCGTGATGCAGTACCCACCACAAGACTCCGGAGGCTCCGCAATTGATTCACAACCCTACTACACCGTCTGATTGCCTCGCCTGGTTCACCAACTACTTCTCTGATAGAGTTCAGTGTGTCAAATCGGAGGGTCTGCTGTCCGGACCTCTGGCAGTCTCTATGGGGGTGCCACAGGGTTCAATTCTTGGACCGACTCTCTTCTCTGTATACATCAATGAGGTCGCTCTTGCTGCTGGTGAGTCTCTGATCCATCTCTACGCAGACGACACCATTCTGTATACTTCCGGCCCTTCTTTGGACACTGTGTTAACAACCCTCCAGGCAAGCTTCAATGCCATACAACTCTCCTTCCGTGGCCTCCAATTGCTCTTAAATACAGGTAAAACTAAATGCATGCTCTTCAACCGATCGCTACCTGCACCTACCCGCCTGTCCAACATCACTACTCTGGACGGCTCTGACTTAGAATACGTGGACAACTACAAATACTTAGGTGTCTGGTTAAACTGTAAACTCTCCTTCCAGACCCATATCAAACATCTCCAATCCAAAGTTAAATCTAGAATTGGCTTCCTATTTCGCAACAAAGCATCCTTCACTCATGCTGCCAAACATACCCTTGTAAAACTGACCATCCTACCAATCCTTGACTTTGGCGATGTCATTTACAAAATAGCCTCCAATACCCTACTCAACAAATTGGATGCAGTCTATCACAGTGCAATCCGTTTTGTCACCAAATCCCCATATACTACCCACCATTGCGACCTGTACGCTCTCGTTGGCTGGCCCTCGCTTCATACTCGTCGCCAAACCCACTGGCTCCATGTCATCTACAAGACCCTGCTAGGTAAAGTCCCCCCTTATCTCAGCTCGCTGGTCACCATAGCATCTCCCACCTGTAGCACACGCTCCAGCAGGTATATCTCTAGTCACCCCCAAAACCAATTCTTTCTTTGGCCGCCTCTCCTTCCAGTTCTCTGCTGCCAATGACTGGAACGAACTACAAAAATCTCTGAAACTGGAAACACTTATCTCCCTCACTAGCTTTAAGCACCAACTGTCAGAGCAGCTCACAGATTACTGCACCTGTACATAGCCCACCTATAATTTAGCCCAAACAACTACCTCTTTCCCAACTGTATTTAATTTTTATTTATTTATTTTGCTCCTTTGCACCCCATTATTTTTATTTCTACTTTGCACATTCTTCCATTGCAAAACTACCATTCCAGTGTTTTACTTGCTATATTGTATTTACTTTGCCACCATGGCCTTTTTTGCCTTTACCTCCCTTCTCACCTCATTTGCTCACATTGTATATAGACTTGTTTATACTGTATTATTGACTGTATGTTTGTTTTACTCCATGTGTAACTCTGTGTCGTTGTATCTGTCGAATTGCTTTGCTTTATCTTGGCCAGGTCGCAATTGTAAATGAGAACTTGTTCTCTACTTGCCTACCTGGTTAAATAAAGGTAAAATAAATAAATAAAATAAATCAAGCATAAATTGGCTTTTTGTCACTCTAGATAAGTGGGTCTGCTAAATGACTAACATGTAAGAATGTCCATTTTTTTTCATAGTCTTTTACTCGCCATTCTTTTTTCTACGTATTTTTTTATTTTTATATATACCGTAATAAAGTGAAATATGCGGGAAGATTCTGGACCGATCACCTCACATGCTAGAGAAGAAGTCACATGTAGCTGCAATCTAATATCGCGAGATCCTGAACATTGTGGCGTTACCTACGTATGACGTCAGTCTGTGCGAGCAAGGGGAGAGAAAAAAATGTCGCTTACGAGGTGAGTCGTGTGGCAAGGCCTTATTTATATTTTACTGAATGTACAACACCTTTAAATAATAAAATGGCATGTTAAGACATTATGTAAAGTTGCTTACGTCTTACCCCCATATTCTTTTTATGAAATCGATGTTTTGGTCGTTAGCATATAGTTAGCTAGGCTAACTCCTGGCCTAGTTGGCTAGCTAGCTAGCAAGCTAACTGCTCTCTGGTGGTTTCTTGTCTTGGGGATTAGCTAGCTAGGTATCTGGTTTATCGGGGCCAGGTTTATTAGAAAATGTACATTGGCGTTACTAGTTGCGAACGCAACCATGTGTTGTGTCTGAACTTTCAAACTAGTACATGCATCGTAACGCGAACGTTAGATAGCTAGCTAGCCTTGTTTACAGTCGAGATACCTGAATTGCGTACATACAATTTAATAGCGAAAGAAGATTGACAACTTTGTTTGTCTGCCTGCAGCTTTCTACCTGCGCCGACCCAGCTGTCTCAGGACCAGTTGGAGTCAGAGGAGAGAGCCCGGGCACAGAGGTCCCACTCCACCGCCCTGGTCTCCTCCCGCAGAGAACCCCCTCCCTACGGCTACAGGAAGAGCTGGGTGCCACGCTCTCTGGAGGTACTGATATTTACGCCATACCTAGTTTAATGAATTCAATGAGGCTGCGATTCTGTGTTAGCTATGAGTCGTCTTAAAAGGGACTCTATGTAAAGTGGAAGGGACGGTCAAAGCCTTACAAGAGTTTGCTATTGTTGGTGCTGTGTTAGATAGTACTCGGTCCAGAAAAAAAGAGGTCATGTGAGACTTTTCCTCGGTTTGTGTTTGGCTCCCCTGCGTTGTAGGACTTTGGAGATGGAGGTATATCTCCACACAGTCTCTTCCCCTTAGTCTCTGTTTGTTTGACTATGCCTTGTTTTGTGTTGTAGGACTTTGGAGATGGCGGTGCCTTCCCTGAGATCCACGTGGCCCAGTTCCCTCTGGAGATGGGCAGGAAGAAAAAGACATCCAATGCCCTGGCAGTTCAGGTGGATGCTGAGGGCAAGATCAAATACGATGCCATCGCCAGACAGGGACAGGGCAAGGACAAGGTAAGAATATTATTAAATATCCAGCTTGTCTGCTTGGTCTAGCTAGATTTACAATGCAGTTGGACGTACAATACTTTATGTCGCAGACTCATCTGAGAATGTAAGGTCCATTTTATTTGGATTTATGCTGTGAGCCTCCATCGTTGTTGTCCTATAGTTACCAAGTAAATAAAGCTGTGTCTTGCCCAGATCATGTGTTAAAATTAGTTTGTTTTTGTCACGCTACTATGCGTTTATCTTGACCAGGTCGCAGTTGTAAATGACAACTTGTTTTCAACTGGCCTACCTGCTTAAATAAAGATGAAATAAAAAAAACATTTGAATAAATGCCCCCATAGAGAACCAGTGTAGAGTTCAGTTCATGTATGTTCAGCTGTCTCCTCTGTTTTCCCTGTGCAGGTGATCTTCAGTAAGTACACAGACCTGCTTCCTAAGGAAGTGCTGAACGATGATGCTCCTGAGCTGCAGAAGCCAGACGAGGAGGCTGTCAAAGAGCTGACAGAGAAGACCCGCGATGCTCTGATGAAGCAGGTCTCACAGAAGATCGCTGCAGCCATGCCTGTGAGGGCAGCAGACAAACAGGCCCCTGCACAGTACATCAGGTATGGTTATTCTCTGATGCACTATTAGTGACCATTTTATTAGGTATGCACATCTAGTATTGCCTCCAGAACAACCTGAATTCTCCAGGCAATGGATTCTACAAGGAGTGGCGTTCAAACGTTGCTCTATTGGGATCAAGGGACCTAACATGGAAAACATTCCCCACGCCATTACACCGCCACACCATGTGGCGGCAGGTAACCTAGTGGTTAGAGCGTTGGGCTTGTAAGATCGAATTCCCGAGCTGACAAGGTAATAATCTGCCGTTCTGTTCTTAACTGACATGCCTAGTTAAATAAAGGTCAAAATTAAAATAAATAAGAAACACCAGCATGTGCCGTTGACACCAAGCAGGATGGGGCCATGGACTCGTGCTGCTTATTTCAAATCCTGGCTGCCATCCGCATGCCGCAACAGGAACGGGCTTCGTCAGACCAGGCAATGTTTTTCCACTCCTCAGTTGTCCAGTGTTGGTGATCACGTGCCCACTGGAGCCTCTTCTTCTTGTTTTTAACTGATCGGAGTGGAACCCGGTGTGGGCGTCTGCTGCAATAGTCCATCTGTTACAAGTACCGATGAGTTGTGCTTTCCGAAATGCAGTTCTGCGCTCTACTGTTGTATTGCGCCGTTGTTTGTCTGTTTGTGGCCATTCTCCTTCGACCTCTCATCAACAAGCTGTTTTTGAGCCACAGGCAAGCTAACAAGCTGCTGACTGGATGTTGTTTTTCTGGTTTGTTGCACTGTTCTCTGTAAACCCTGCACACTGTCGTTAATGAAAATGAAAAGCCCAGGATGCCGGCCGTGTCTAAGATAATGGATGTAGAGCTAACCATTTTTGTGATTTGGGGGGGGGTGTAATAAACTGGCCACTAAGTGTATATCATTACGCTACACTCGCATTAACATCTGCTAACCATGTGTATGTGACAAATACAATTTGATTTGATTATATGATACAATGATGTAAAAATGTGTATGTATTTCTGCCCTACAGAAGAGTATAATACAACATTTTTCAGAAGCAATTTAGAAATCATCATTGTGGTCTGAACATTTGCGTACTTCCATGCAACATGTAGCCTAGGCCTACATGTGTACAGGACAGTCCCCGTGAAACCTATCATTTATTCAAAGTGTTTGTGTGGTTTATTGAAAGGGGCCTGTAGATGCTGATACCTTGTGTGTTATTCCAACAGGTACACTCCTTCCCAGCAGGGTGTGGCCTTCAACTCCGGGGCCAAACAGAGGGTCATCCGTATGGTGGAGATGCAGAAGGACCCCATGGAGCCCCCACGCTTCAAGTAAGTACATTTACATCATGGTCACTAACTAAATCCTTGCTAAACTCGTTAACTGGCATGCGGCAGGGTAGCCTAGTGGTTAGAGCGTTGGACTAGTAACCGGAAGGTTGCAAGTTCAAATCCCCGAGCTGACATGGTACAAATCTATCGTTCTGCCCCTGAACAGGCAGTTAACCCACTGTTCCTAGGCCGTCATTGAAAATAAGAATTTGTTCTTAACTGACTTGCCTGGTTAAATAAAGGTTAAAAAAAAAAATGCTTGTCAGTGTTATCTTGCTGGGGTAACTCGAGTCATGCATATCCTTAAACAAAGCGGATGCAGACTAGATGCCCACCCCCTTATTGTGTTAACTAAAATGACATGTTTGATTGTTTCAGGATCAACAAGAAGATTCCTCGTGGTCCTCCCTCCCCTCCTGCACCAGTCATGCACTCTCCCAGCAGAAAGGTACTGTTGGGGTTCAGACAAGGGGTGTGACGTTAGAATGAATTTGGAATCGTTAACGTTTTGGAAAATAATCCCTAACTGAAAACCTATTTATTTAGATTAAAATCCTAGTGCAGTTATCACCAAACTGTCACCAACAGGTGCCTTTATAATGACCAGGACAACATTTAAATGGAACAAATATATAACGCGAAAATACTACAGGTAGGCAATATGCATCTTTCAAATGATTTGCCACGGCTCTAAAGCGCCCCACATGTCATCGTCGTTAACAGGTGTAGAAATGGCAGATGGTGAGACAAAGAAGCGAAGACCTCCTCTGGCAATACTTTAAGGTGATCAGATGCAAACTTTGCCAAGTGGAATTGAGCTACAGTGGCAGGACAGGTGCTGGGAGGGAGGCAGAGTGAGACTCAACCCGTTGTTGGCAGAACAGGTGCTGGGAGGGAGGCAGAGTGAGACCCAACCCGTTGTTGGCAGAACAGGTGCTGGGAGGGAGGCAGAGTGAGACCCAACCCGTTGTTGGCAGAACAGGTGCTGGGAGGGAGGCAGAGTGAGACCCAACCTGTTGTTGGCAGAACAGGTGCTGGGAGGAGGCAGAGTGAGACTCAACCCGTTGTTGGCAGAACAGGTGCTGGGAGGGAGGCAGAGTGAGACTCAACCCGTTGCTGGCAGAACAGGTGCTGGGAGGGAGGCAGAGTGAGACCCAACCCGTTGCTGGCAGAACAGGTGCTGGGAGGGAGGCAGAGAGACCCAACCCGTTGCTGGCAGAACAGGTGCTGGGAGGGAGGCAGAGTGAGACCCAACCCGTTGCTGGCAGAACAGGTACTGAAGGGGAGGCAGAGAGAGACCCAACCCGTTGCTGGCAGAACAGGTGCTGGGAGGGAGGCAGAGAGACCCAACCCGTTGCTGGCAGAACAGGTGCTGGGAGGGAGGCAGAGAGACCCAACCCGTTGCTGGCAGAACAGGTGCTGGGAGGGAGGCAGAGAGACCCAACCCGTTGCTGGCAGAACAGGTGCTGGGAGGGAGGCAGAGTGACCCAACCCGTTGTTGGCAGCAGGGCGATGAGGGACGGCGTGAGAATCACAGCACTGATTACAGAAATGACTGCAGTTGATATGCAGGCATTGTCAGTGGTTGAGGATGTAGGCTTCAATACCCTGATGGTATACTTAGAGCCAGACCACAAGATGCCATGTTGAAAAACCATGACTGCTCTGCAAGTACAAAGCGCTAACTCTCAACCAACATACATGGCGTTAACAACAGATTGAGTGGGTGGTGGACAGCAGTAATACCATCGTTACTGAGTGGGTGGTGGACAGCAGTAATACCATCGTTACTGAGTGGGTGGGGGGACAGTGGTAAGGTGGGTGCTGTCTAGCTGGTTGGTAACCATGACTTCGGTACATTGAACTGAGTACCGCCTAGCGGTTGTACGATGGACCATATCTGAATTGTGAATTCACGTTATTTTATGAAGATAATAAAAAGAAGTTGAATGAGAGAGAAAAGGGGCAGTTGAAATGTTTGTTTAAAAATTAATGAAAATATTGTCCCTCGTTCAGACCATAGGGGTTCAGACAGATACATGCATCTCAAGGTTCGGGCAAAGTTAGTACCGTTCTGTTTTGAGCACTTTAATTCTGTTTTAAAAGCATCGGGTCAGTTGAATACATCACTGTGACTTTCTCTCTCTAGCTGTGTAAATGGGTTCATCTGGAACCTTCTCCCTCTAGCTGTGTAAATGGGTTCATCTGGAACCTTCTCCCTCTAGCTGTGTAAATGGGTTCATCTGGAACCTTCTCCCTCTAGCTGTGTAAATGGGTTCATCTGGAACCTTCTCCCTCTAGCTGTGTAAATGGGTTCATCTGGAAACTTCTCCCTCTAGCTGTGTAAATGGGTTCATCTGGAAACTTCTCCCTCTAGCTGTGTAAATGGGTTCATCTGGAACCTTCTCCCTCTAGCTGTGTAAATGGGTTCATCTGGAACCTTCTCCCTCTAGCTGTGTAAATGGGTTCATCTGGAACCTTCTCCCTCTAGCTGTGTAAATGGGTTCATCTGGAACCTTCTCCCTCTAGCTGTGTAAATGGGTTCATCTGGAAACTTCTCCCTCTAGCTGTGTAAATGGGTTCATCTGGAAACTTCTCCCTCTAGCTGTGTAAATGGGTTCATCTGGAACCTTCTCCCTCTAGCTGTGTAAATGGGTTCATCTGGAACCTTCTCCCTCTAGCTGTGTAAATGGGTTCATCTGGAACCTTCTCCCTCTAGCTGTGTCAATGGGTTCATCTGGAACCTTCTCCCTCTAGCTGTGTAAATGTTGGACAAAGACGTGACGTGTTTTCTCTCTGTCCTTTCAGATGACTGTCAAGGAGCAACAGGAGTGGAAGATTCCCCCTTGTATTTCAAACTGGAAGAACGCAAAGGTACTGACTCTCTGCTCCCTCCCTCTGGAGGCACTGGTGAATTCATGAGACATTTATCTTTGTTTGTGGCCCAGAGCGATAACGTTGGAAGCCCATCTCCTGTGTTCTGTGATTGGTCTCCCTAGGGTTACACCATCCCACTGGACAAGCGTCTGGCTGCGGATGGTAGAGGACTGCAGACGGTTCACATCAACGAGAACTTTGCCAAACTGGCCGAGGCGCTCTACATTGCTGACAGAAAGGTAAACAGTCTGTGGGTTTGGATCCTGTTGTTCGTCCTGTGGCCGAGGCGCTCTACATTGCTGACAGAAAGGTAAACAGTCTGTGGGTTTGGATCCTGTTGTTCGTCCTGTGGCCGAGGCGCTCTACATTGCTGACAGAAAGGTAAACAGTCTGTGGGTTTGGATCCTGTTGTTCGTCCTGTGGCCGAGGCGCTCGACATTGCTGACAGAAAGGTAAACAGTCTGTGGGTTTGGATCCTGTTGTTCTCCTGTGGCCGAGGCGCTCTACATTGCTGACAGAAAGGTAAACAGTCTGTGGGTTTGGATCCTGTTGTTCGTCCTGTGGCCGAGGCGCTCGACATTGCTGACAGAAAGGTAAACAGTCTGTGGGTTTGGATCCTGTTGTTCGTCCTGTGGCCGCGCTCTACATTGCTGACAGAAAGGTAAACAGTCTGTGGGTTTGGATCCTGTTGTTCGTCCTATGGCCGAGGCGCTCGACATTGCTGACAGAAAGGTAAACAGTCTGTGGGTTTGGATCCTGTTGTTCGTCCTGTGCCGTAGCAACTTCTCAGAGCCTCTCTGAAATAATGGTTTGGTTGTGAATGGTCTTCTCTTTTTGTCCATTTCAAATCCAACTACAGTTCTGTGTGATATGGATTTCCGAGTGATTCTGTCGCCATGAAAATCCTATTCTGTGTTCTCTCTTTGTTGTTGTGTTTAGGCCAGAGAGGCTGTGGAAATGAGAGCCCAGGTGGAGAAGAAGATGGCCCAGAAAGAGAAGGAGAAGAAGGAGGAGAAGCTCAGAGAGCTGGCTCAGATGGCCCGAGACCGCAGGGCAGGGATCAAAGGTCACGGAGGGGACAAAGGTCAGTTCACCACCCTGTTCCTGCTTTAATTCTACCCTAACCACAGATCTAGGATCAGATCATCTGTTTATGATGTTGTGTTTTCCTGTACAAGACTGCCAATGTGAAGAGTTGCAAAGTATCAACGTTTTGGTTATCATGATCACAAATCTCTAATAAGTACATTTGAAATGAAATATACTGACGGTGTTTAACCAAATGCAGCATTTAGAAACACTGAGTCTTGACCAAGTAGCTCTGTGCATGTAGAGGGAGGACTAGACTCCGCTGTCGTTTGTGAGTGAGCCTCCTGGTAACCCCCTTGCTCCCTCTCTCCCCCTGCACTGTCCCACTCTCTCATTCCCTGTTTCTTCTCCCTCTGCACTGTCCCACTCTCTCATTCCCTGTTTCTTCTCCCTCTGCACTGTCCCACTCTCTCATTCCCTGTTTCTTCTCCCACTCTCTCATTCCCTGTTTCTTCTCCCACTCTCCCCCTGCACTGTCCCACACTCTCATTCCCTGTTTCTTCTCCCTCTCTCATTCCCTGTTTTCCCTGTTTCTTCTCCCACTCTGCATTCCCTGTTTCTTCTCCCTCTCTCATTCCCTGTTTCTTCTCCTACTCTCTCATTCCCTGTTTCTTCTCCTACTCTTCCCCCTGTTTCTTCTCCCTCTCTCCCCCTGCACTGTCCCACACTCTCATTCCCTGTTTCTTCTCCCTCTCTCCCCTTGCACTGTCCCACACTCTCATTCCCTGTTTCTTCTCCCACTCTCATTCCCTGTTTCTTCTCCCACTCTCATTCCCTGTTTCTTCTCCCACTCTCATTCCCTGTTTCTTCTCCCACTCTCATTCCCTGTTTCTTCTCCCACTCTCATTCCCTGTTTCTTCTCCCACTCTCATTCCCTGTTTCTTCTCCCACTCTCATTCCCTGTTTCTTCTCCCACTCTCATTCCCTGTTTCTTCTCCCACTCTCATTCCCTGTTTCTTCTCCCACTCTCTCATTCCCTGTTTCTTCTCCCACTCTCTCATTCCCTGTTTCTTCTCCCACTCTCTCATTCCCTGTTTCTTCTCCCACTCTCTCATTCCCTGTTTCTTCTCCCACTCTCTCATTCCCTGTTTCTTCTCCCACTCTCTCATTCCCTGTTTCTTCTCCCACTCTCTCATTCCCTGTTTCTTCTCCCACACTCTCATTCCCTGTTTCTTCTCCCACTCTCTCATTCCCTGTTTCTTCTCCCACTCTCTCATTCCCTGTTTCTTCTCCCACTCTCTCATTCCCTGTTTCTTCTCCCACTCTCTCATTCCCTGTTTCTTCTCCATCTGTATTTCTCCCTCCGTTTCTCCTGTGGCAGGTGGAGAGGACGGTGAGGCCAGAGAGCGTGACGAGATCCGTCATGACAGGAGGAAAGAGAGACAGCACGACAGGAACATCTCCAGAGCCGCCCCTGATAAGAGGTACAATCATTTTTAACAACGCAACACACAAACATACACACACCATTGCTCCAGTCACACACCCGACACACTGACTTTACACACAACGGAGTCATTCATGCTGTGTAAGAAACGTTGAATGAATGCAGCTCACCACAGCAGCACCCAGCCCTGACCCCTTGTCTGTCTGCTACGACTGCAGGGAGACAACGGGGGGGGGAGACACCAACCGCGACTACTTAACCTTGCCGGCGCTTCTGCTGGACGTGATTATCTGCAGATTTGTAGAGATTGGGGATGATGAAGTTATGGGACCGTAATGTGCCCTGGTGTTATAGTGTGTGTGGTTTGGAGCAGAGACTAATTCCACACAGAGCTACAGAGGTTGGGTGCGCTAGGTTTTAGCTCGCAGGCTACCTTCCATTGTAGTACTTTTAAATTAATGTCTCCTGTTGTCTGTCTCCTTCTTCCTCAACTGTCTGTCTGGTGTGTTTCCATCGTCAGGTCGAAGCTGCAGAGAGACCAGGACAGAGATGTCAGTGAGCTGATCGCTCTGGGCCAGCCCAACCCTAGAGCCTCCAACGAGGCTCAGTACGACCAGAGACTGTTTAACCAGAGCAAGGTGAGATGGAGCGCACACACACACACTAGTGATGCGCAGGTTGACCCATAACCTGCCGTCCCCACGGTTATATCCACAGGCGGGTGGGGTTAGGTTCATGAAATATTGTATGGCTGAAGGAAGGAAGGTAGAATGAAGACAAAACAATACCGTAACCAATTCATTCATCTATAATTCTTGTGCAATTTATATCTATAGGCTACATTGAGGTTTGTCTTTCATTATTTTAGTCTGTCTGGCGTTAGTGTGTAATCCTAGGCTTTAGGGCCTAATGGGACTTGTGCCAAATACGCACAAATGCTTTTGGGGACGGGCAGAGAAAGCTTTAGTCGAACCACAGGGGGGGGGAATATTTGAGTTTTATTCAATAAGAGGAAACTGTGAAATGGAGAGTTGAAAATAAAGAGAAGAGAGGTGCAGAAAAGTAATGTTTGGGAAACATTAGGTGAAGTGGTAAAAACAGGATGATGGCAGTGCTGGCTAGGTTATAACTATGTTATGTTAATGTTATAACTATGTTATGTTAATGTTATGGCTAGGTTATAACTGTTGTGTGTGAGGATTGTGAGGCGCTATACAAATTAGACAGTCACCAGATGGGCACTTCAAACAGGCCTACGACACATCAAGAGAACTGTAGCCTACTGTTCAGATGGGTTAAATGGAAAGTGAAATCTGGACACTGACTGTAGCTCTGTAAACTCTCACATAGCCTCAACATCAACTCCTGCTGAATTAAGCATTTCATGCAGTAAAATGATACAACAAATGTGGGCTACATTTTGACTGGGGAACAGGATGGAGAAATATGATTTACTTCTTTCAGCATTCTTGAGAAAAAGTGAAGGTGCAGTTAGGGACCGTCTGTAAAAGTTGATCTTTATCAGTATTAGTATTTCAACCACTTAAAATATGGATCCAAGCAGAACTGAAATGTTTTCACTGGTTTTTCTTTTCTTACAGCCGGGCAAACTAATTTAGTTTGGACACTTTGCACAGAAAATCTTACATACTTTTTTATGACCCCCCCCCCAGGGTATGGACAGTGGTTTTGCAGGTGGGGAGGATGAGATGTACAACGTGTACGACCAGCCGTTCAGGAGAGGCAGCGATATGGCCCAGAACATCTACAGGCCCACCAAGAGCTCTGACAAGGACATGTATGGGGACGACCTGGACACACTCATGCAGAGCAGCAAGTACGCAAGGCCATCTGTTATGTTACCCTTCTGTATTTATGATATACTGTTAGATATATTTTTATTTATTTAACTAGGCAAGTCAGTTAAGGACAAATTCTTATTTTCAATAATGACGGCCTAGGAACAGTGGGTTAACTGCTTGTTCAGGGGCAGAACGACAGATTTGTACCTTGTCAGCTCAGGGACTTGAACTTGCAACCTTTCGGTTACTGGTCCAACGCTCGAACCACTAGGCTACCCTGCCGCCATATATACATACACATATATGTACAAGGACATGTCTTGAAATGACTGGGGCATCTAGCTGGGTGATATGGACAAAAATCCATATCGCGGTAAATGACCTGAATTGATGAGGTAACGATAAGTTTAACATTTAGGTGTTATTAGGATCCACATTAGCCGACACATTGGTGACAGCTAGTGTTACTGGAGTCCAACACCATAACCTAACAGACATTATTACATACAATTAAAAACATGAACATGTAGTGTGTTTGTGCATCTTTCAGTTCCACGTACACGTCGGTACAGACACAACGAGTAGTACACGTCGGTACAGACACAACGAGTAGTACACGTCGGTACAGACACAACGAGTAGTACACGTCGGTACAGACACACAACGGGTAGTACGCGCCGGTACAGACACACAACGGGTAGTACACGCCGGTACAGACACACAACGAGTAGTACACGTCGGTACAGACACAACGAGTAGTACACGTCGGTACAGACACAACGAGTAGTACACGTCGGTACAGACACAACGAGTAGTACACGTCGGTACAGACACAACGAGTAGTACACGTCGGTACAGACACAACGAGTAGTACACGTCGGTACAGACACAACGAGTAGTACACGTCGGTACAGACACAACGAGTAGTACACGTCGGTACAGACACACAACGAGTAGTACACGTCGGTACAGACACACAACGAGTAGTACACGTCGGTACAGACACACACGAGTAGTACACGTCGGTACAGACACAACGAGTAGTACACGTCGGTACAGACACAACGAGTAGTACACGTCGGTACAGACACAACGAGTAGTACACGTCGGTACAGACACAACGAGTAGTACACGTCGGTACAGACACACAACGAGTAGTACACGTCGGTACAGACACACACGAGTAGTACACGTCGGTACAGACACAACGAGTAGTACACGTCGGTACAGACACACAACGAGTAGTACGCGTCGGTACAGACACACAACGAGTAGTACGCGCCGGTACAGACACAACGAGTAGTGCGCGCCGGTGCAGACACACAACGGGTAGTGCGCGCGCGGTGCAGACACACAACGGGTAGTGCGCGCCGGTGCAGACACACAACGGGTAGTGCGCGCCGGTGCAGACACACAACGGGTAGTGCGCGCCGGTGCAGACACACAACGGGTAGTGCGCGCCGGTGCAGACACACAACGGTAGTGCGCGCCGGTACAGACACACAACGGGTAGCGCGCGCCGGTACAGACACACAACGGGTAGCGCGCGCCGGTACAGACACACAACGGGTAGCGCGCGCCGGTGCAGACACACAACGGGTAGTGCGCGCCGGTGCAGACACACAACGGGTAGTGCGCGCGCCGGTACAGACACACAACGGGTAGTGCGCGCGCCGGTGCAGGCACACAACGGGTAGCGCGCGCCGGTACAGACACACAACGGGTAGCGCGCGCCGGTACAGACACACAACGGGTAGCGCGCGCCGGTACAGACACACAACGGGTAGCGCGCGCCGGTACAGACACACAACGGGTAGTGCGCGCGCCGGTACAGACACACAACGGGTAGTGCGCGCGCCGGTACAGACACAACAAGTAGGTCACATGGGGGAGAGGAATTGTGCCGTGGGGTGTTGCTTTATTTGTTTTTTTGAAACCAGGTTTGCTGTTAATTTGCGCTACATAAGACTGACTCATGGCTCTGTGTAACACTGTATGTTTCCTTGAATTTGTTCTGGGACTGGTGGTGGCATGTTTGGTGGGCTGTGTGTGTGTGTCAGCGCTGTTGACTAATGCAAACCATTTGGAATTTCCAACACATTAATGTTTCTTATAAAAATAAGTGATGTAGTCAGTCTCTTCTCAACTCCAAGCCGAGAGAGCCGGTCTCTTCTCAACTCCAAGCCGAGAGAGTCGGTCTCTTCTCAACTCCAAGCCGAGAGAGTCGGTCTCTTCTCAACTCCAAGCCGAGAGAGACTGGCTGCATAGTATTTCTATCAGCCCTCTGGTTACAATGAAGAGCAAAACGTGTCGGGGAAGGTGCTGCTTATGGAGAGACACAGTCCACTGCTGATAGATAAACACACTGCCAGAACGCTCCAGTCTGTAGGTACTATCGTGATCTTTCCCTAAGTGGAATGTGCAGTTCTTACCAGAGGTCGACAGTAAAGTGTGTATACCAGAGCAGAATGTCTGTACTTCATCTGCAGAATCCCTACCCTGATGTCCACAGTGTCTCCTCAGACAGTCTACCTTAGTTACACTGGCTGCTTTATGTGATTGGTTTCTTTACTGGGCTACAGATAACAGGTCACTTTAACAGGGACTGATGGTGGAATGTGATACGAGCTATAGACTGTTCCATAGGGTTTATCAACCTATCAGTGGTAAATTCAACCTGCCCTTATTATGTGTGAAATATGGAGACATTAGACCTTTGAAAGTCAAATGGAAAACACTTCAAAGGATGAATTGTTAGATGCGTTTATTTACTCAGCACTGCACTTCATATGGGTCATACCAAGTCTGTCCTCTGTACTCACCAGAATTCAACAACCAACCATGTTTGAGGAATGTTTTTGAGTGAACACTATCTATTTCCAAATGATTCAACTTCCCTTACCTCTGTCCCCTCCCGTCTACACCCCAGGGTTGTAGGCAACTAAAGGAACTTATAATCCTTCTCGACGAGAGCAAATTTTTTGCCCAGCGCTAATGCAACTGATTCCTCCCCTTCCAGGTTTGTTCCGGACCGTGAGTTCTCTGGTACGGACCACGGTCCTCGTCGTGACGGCCCTGTCCAGTTTGAGGAGGATCCGTTTGGTCTGGATAAGTTTTTAGAGGAGGCCAAGCAACACGGCGGCTCCAAGAGACCCTCCACCAGTAGAGGCTCCAAGGACTACGACCACGACAAGAAACGCAGGAAGGAGTGAGAGGACGGAGCAAGAGACCCAGTCTGGTGGGATGGGAGGGTAGTGTTCAGTCGGCACAAAAATGGCTGCGACTGTTTTTGAAACAAGTTTCCACCTGAGACGACGAGTCTGATAGTGGGGTAGCGTTCATTTGGCACAAAATCTCCAAAAACATTTGAAAAGTAGGAGTTGCCATTTTAGCGTGTTTTAGTTAATTTTCCTTTGTTTTAAACTTTGACACAGTGTTCTGCTTTTGTGCCCACTGAATACGACCCAGGGTTTTTTTTTGAGGGGGGGGGGGTTGGGTCAGGGCCTTGGCTGGGACAGTACAGACATCCGTTTGTCTCGTCTGTTGTTTGGCTGAAACCCCAAGGAACTAGCAGGGATTGTTCTTCACATCTATGTTGATGATGACCTTTTTTTCTATTTTCTTTACACCATCCCTTAAACTTTACATGGAACAGAGTCTCGCCTGTAAAGTGTTTTTAAAGTAAAGCCCCCTAGTTGTATTAAGCAATGTTATTATGACTTGTTTTGTTAAATTATCTTTGATCTAGCAGCATTCCTGTGATTTGAGTTTGAATTCCGATCTTAAGTGATCTAGTCTATTGTATCTTGATAATAATTACACAAACTCTGTTACGGCTGGGATAGTGTAACCCTACTCTGTTAACACTGAATACACTTCAACTAGTGGATTGAATGTGTCTCGTATTTTTTTTTTTTAGGTTTGTGCTAATAAACATAACCAATGTGATTCAACAGTGCTATCCAATTTTATTTGTCACATGCTTTGTAAAACCACAGGTGTAGACTAACAGTGAAATGCTTACTTTCAGACCCTTCTCAACAATTTAGAGAAAAAGATTTTAAAGATTTAATAACACAATGAATAAATGCATATGGTACCAGTACTGAGTCAATGTGCAGAGGTACGAGGTAATGGAGGTAGATACAGTGCCTTCAAAAGTACTCATCCCCCTTGTCGTTTTTCCTATTTTGTTGCATTACAACCTAATTTAAACATTTTTATTTGGATTTAATGTAATGGACATACACAAAATAGTCCTAATGGGTGAAGTAAAATGAAAAAAATTGTTTAAAAAAATTTTAAAATGGAGAAGTGGTGTGTGCATATTTATTCACCCCCTTTGCTATGAAGCCCCTAAATAAGATCTGGTGCAACCAATTTCCTTCAAAAGTCACATAATTAGTTAGATTGAACACAGGTGGACTTTATTTAAGTGTCACATGATCTCAATATACACCTGTTCTGAAAAGCCCCAGAGTCTCCAACGCCACAAAGCAAGGGGCATCATGAAGACCAAGGAGCTCTTGAAACGGGACGAAGTTGTGAAGTACATACAGTTGAAGTGGGAAGTTTACATACACCTGAGCCAACTACATTTAAACTCAGTTTTTCACAATTCCTGACATTTAAACCTAGTAAAAATTCCCTGTCTTAGGTCAGTTAGGATCACCACTTTGTTTTAAGAATGTGAAATGTCAGAATAATAGAGAATTATTTGAGCTTTTATTCACATTCTTTTCACATTCCCAGTGGGTCAGAAGTTTACATAGACTCAATTAGTATTTGGTGGCATTGCTTTTAAATTGTTTAACTTGTGTCAAATATTTTGGGTAGCCTTCCACAAGCTTCCCACAATAAGTTGGGTGAATTTCGGCCCATTCTTCCTGACAGAGCTGTTGTATCTGAGTCAGGTTTGTAGTCCTCCTTGCTTGCATACACTTTTTCAGTTCTGTCCACAACATCTGTCCAATGTTCTATAGGATTGAGGTCAGGACTTTGTGATGGCCACTCCAATACCTTGACTTTGTTGACGTTAAGCCATTTTGCCACAACTTTGGAAGTATGCTTGCGGTCATTGTCCATTTGGAAGACCCATTTGCGACCAAGCTTTAACTAACAGACCGATGTCTTGATGTTGCTTCAATATATCCACGTAATTTTCCTTTCTCTTGATGCCATCTATTTTGTGAAGGGCACCAGTCCCTCCTGCAGCAAAGCACCCACACAACATGATGCTGCCACCCCCGTGCTTCACGGTTGGGATGGTGTTCTCAGGCTTGCAAGCCTCCCCCTTTTTCCTCCAAACATAACGATGGTCATTATGGCCAAACAGTTCTATTTTTGTTTCATCAGACGAGAGGACATTTCTCCAAAAAGAGTGATCTTTGTCCCCATGTGCAGTTGCAAACCGTAGTCTGGCTTTTTTATGGCGGTTTTGGAGTAGTGGCTCCGTCCTTGCTGAGCAGCCTTTCAGGTAATGAAGATTTAGGACACGCTTTACTGTGGATATTGATACATTTGTACCTGTTTCCTCCAGCATCTTCACAAGGTCCTTTTCTGTTGTTCTGGGATTAATTTGCACTTTTCGCACCAAAGTACATTCATCTCTAGGAGACAGAACTCGTCTCCTTCCTGTGCGGTATGACGGCTGCGTGGTCCCATGGTGTTTATACTTCCGTACTATTGTTTGTACACATGAATGTGGTACCTTCAGGCGTTTGGAATGAACCAGACTTGTGGAGGGCTACAATTTTTGGTTCTTGGTTTCTTTTGATTTTCCCATGATGTCAAGCAAAGAGGCACTGAATAGACCTCCAATTGACTCAAATGATGTCAATTAGCCTACCAGAAGCTTCTAAAGCCATGTCATAATTTTCTGGAATTTCCCAAGCTGTTTAAAGGCACAGTCAACTTAGTGTATGTAAACTTCTGACCCACTGGAATTGAAATACAGTGAGTTATAAGTGAAATAACCTGTCTGTAAACAATTATTGGAAAAATGACTTGTGTCAACGCACAAAGTAGATGTCCTAACCGAATTGCCAAAACTATAGCTTGTTAACAAGAAATTTGTGGTGGTTGAAAAACTAGTTTTAATGACTCCAACCTAAGTGTATGTAAACTTCCAACTTCAACTGTGTCAGGTTTTGGTTCTAAAAAAATATCAGAAGCTTTGAACATCCCATGGAGCACCATTAAATCCTTTATTAAAAAATGGAAAGAACATGGGACCACAACAAACCTGCCAAGAGAGGGCTGCCCACCAAAACTCATGCAAGGAGGATATTAATCAGAGGCAACAAAGATAACCCTGAAGGAGCTGCAAAGCTCCACAGCGGAGATTGGAGTATGTATCCATAGGACCACTTTAGTCGTACACTACACAGAGCTGGGAATTACAGAAGAGTGTCCAGTGTTCACCAAAAGCCATGTGGGAGGTACTCTGGTCAGATGAGAGTAAAACTGAGCTTTTTGGCCATCAAGGGAAATGCTATATTTGGTACAAACCCAACACCTCACATAACCCCGAGAACACCATCCCCACAGTGAAGCATGGTGGTGGCAGCATCATGCTGTGGGGATGTTTTTCATCGGCAGGGACTGGGAAACTGGTCAGAATTGAAGGAATGATGGATGGCGCTAAATACAGGGAGGGAAACCTGTTTCAGTCTTCCAGAGATTTGAGACTGGGATGGAGGTTCACCATTCCGCAGAACAATGACCCTAAGCATACTGCTAAAGCAACACTCGAGTGGTTTAAGGGGAAACATTTAAATGTCTTGGAATGGCCTAGTCAAATCCCAGACCTCAATCCAATTGAGAATATGTAGTATGACTTAAAGTTTACCGTGCACCAGCAGAACCCATCCAGCTTGAAGGAGCTGGAGCAGTTTTGCCTTGAAGAATGGGTGAAAATCCCAGTGGCTAGATGTGCCAAGTTTATAGAGACATACCCCAAGAGACTTGCAGCTGCAATTGCGGCAAAAGGTGTCTCTACACATTATTGACTTTGGGGGGTGAATAGCTAGCTATACATAGCTAGCTCAAGTTCTTTTCTTTTTTTTTTTTTTCAAGGTAAAAAATGTTTTGCATCGTCAAAGTGGTAGACATGTTGTGTAAATCAAATGAAACAATACCCAACAAATACATTTTAGGTATTCAGGTTGTAAGGCAGCATTTTTCCTATTTTATTAAGGGGGTGGATACTTTTGCAAGCCACTGTATGTACATATAGGTAGGGGTAAAGTGACTAGGCTTCAGTTCAAATAATACACCAGCAGCAGTGTATGTGATGATTCAAAATACCCTAATGACCCTAATTAGTTGATTGTTTGGTCGATAGGCTGTTGGTCGACCGAGATTTCTTTAGTTGAGCAGTAGCAGGTGTAAAAGACACCTGTATGATTGGCTCCTGTCTGAGTGGACTGATCTTTTGTGGAGGCTGTGGGAATGGCACAGTCCATCACTCTAAGACGTGCTACTGAAATTGTTGTTATAACAGTTGTTATTTGTAGGGCCATGTACCTCAAGACAGTTGTTATTTGTAGGGCCATGTACCCCAAGACAGTTGTTATTTGTAGGGCCATGTACCTCAAGACAGTTGGTGTTTGTAGGGCCATGTACCTCAAGACAGTTGTTATTTGTAGGACCATGAACCCCAAGACAGTTTTATTTGTAGGTCCATGTACCTCAAGACAGTTGTTATTTGTAAGGACATATACCCCAAGACAGTTGTTATTTGTAGGGCCACCATTTGTAGAACCCCAAGACAGTTTTATTTGACAGTTGTTATTTGTAGGTCCATGTACCTCAAGACAGTTGTTATTTGTAGGGCCATGTACCTCAAGACATATACCATGTACCAAGACAGTTTTATTTGTAGGACCATGAACCCCAAGACAGTTTTATTTGTAGGTCCATGTACCTCAAGACAGTTGTTATTTGTAAGGACGTGTACCCCAAGACAGTTGTTATTTGTAGGGCCATGTACCTCAAGACAGTTGTTATTTGTAGGTCCATGTACCCCAACACAGTTGTTATTTGTAAGGACGTGTACCTCAAGCTTTTGCACCATGTCTTTCTCATAACCTTGGTAAGCTTCACTTTTTGTTTTCTACCTGCAATGTCAATCTCTTAGGAACAAAACACACATAGTTCAACTACCATCACTTCAATCTTGCCCCTGGAGTTCCTACTCCGACAGAGCGAGAAACAAACACTTCAATCGGGCCCCTGGAGTTCCTACTCCGACAAGGAGAGAGACAAACACTTCAATCGGGCCCCTAGAGTTCCTACTCCGACAGAGAGAGAAACAAACACTTCAATCTGGCCCCTAGAGTTCCTACTCCGACAGAGAGAGAAACAAACACTTCAATCTGGCCCCTAGAGTTCCTACTCCGACAGAGAGAGAAACAAACACTTCAATCTGGCCCCTAGAGTTCCTACTCCGACAGAGCAAGAAACAAACACTTCAATCGGGCCCCTGGAGTTCCTGCTCCGACAGAGCGAGAAACAAACACTTCAATCTGGCCCCTAGAGTTCCTGCTCCGACAGAGTGAAACACCTGATAGAGGTAATAGTGACAGGATGCCAGGTATACTGGCCTTGCCTCAGTGGTAGACTATTCTTTTCTGGAGTCACTTTATTATGGGCCCCATGCCGATTCTCTGATAGACAGTTTTCACACTCCACTCCACACTGTGCCTCTTCAAGGCTTCACCGCCTATCTCTAGTCACAGCTGTTATGTTGCCATCAGAATTAATTTCCCTCCCACAGTGAGAGATCAGGCTAAATGGGAAGCACATATACACACACACTCCCTGTCAAACCCATGAAGCCTTGCAAGCAAACTGTGTGTGTGTGTGTGTGTGTGTTAGCTTGATCACACAGCCCCTCGGGCACTGGAGAACAATAAAGCTTGACTCGCTCCATAGGAAAATGCTGTTTTCTTTTGCATTGACCTTAATCATGTGGAGAGGAGTGAAGCCTGTGATTGTAATCCAATAGCATCTCAGCAGGAGATGCTTTTCAGACCGCGGTGGAGACTCGCTGTAATGGTGTCAGACGAGCAGTGACGTGAGAGAATCAATCCACAGTATGACGAATCAATATCTGTTGTGACTGGTCTGATGCAAGACTGCATCTTTTAGTCATTCAGAGTGTTGTCTCTGTAGTCTGTAGTCTAGTCTGTAGTGTGTAATCTGTAGTGTCTAGTCTGTAGTGTGTAATCTGTAGTGTGTAGTCTGTAGTGTGTAGTCTGTAGTGTGTAGTCTGTAGTGTGTTATCTGTAGTGTCTATTGTGTACTATGTAGTCTGCAGTGTGTAGTATGTAGTGTGTTATCTGTAGTGTCTAGTCTGTAGTGTGTAGTATCTAGTCTGTAGTGTGTAATGTGTAATCTGTAGTGTGTAGTGTCTAGTGTGTAATCTGTAGTATGTAGTGTGTAATCTGTAGTATGTAGTGTGTAATCTGTACTGTCTAGTGTGTAGTCTGTAGTGTCTAGTGTGTAATCTGTAGTGTGTAGTCTGTAGTGTCTAGTGTGTAATCTGTAGTGTGTAGTGTCTAGTGTGTAATCTGTAGTGTGTAATCTGTAGTGTCTAGTGTGTAGTCTCTAGTGTGTAATCTGTAGTGTCGAGTGTGTAATCTGTAGTGTGTAGTCTGTAGTGTGTAATCTGTAGTATAGTGTGTAGTATGTAGTGTGTAATATGTAGTGTGTAATCTGTAGTGTGTAGTGTTTAGTAAATAGTGTGTAATCTGTAGTGTGTAGTGTGTAATCTGTAGTGTGTATTGTGTAATCTGTAGTGTGTAGTGTATAGTCTGTAGTGTGTAATCTGTAGTGTCTAGGGTGTAGTGTGTGGTATGTAGTGTGTAGTGTCAAGTCAGTAGTGTGTAGTATATAGTGTGTAGTCTGTAGTGTGTAATCTGTAGTCTGTAGTGTGTAATCTGTAGCATGTAGTCTAGTGTGTAGTGTGCAGTGTGTGTACTCTTTGTAGTGTACACTCTGTAGTCTGCAGAGCGGGGTCTGCAAGTGTATAGTCTGTAGTGTGTAGTGTGTAGTCTGTAGTGTGTAATCTGTAGAATGTAGTCTAGTGTGTAGTGTGCAGTGTGTGTACTCTTCAGTGTGTAGTCTGCAGAGTGTGGTCTGCAGTGTGTAGTCTGCAGTGTGTAGTATATGCGGTCTATAGTGTGTAGTCTGTAGTGTGTGGTATGTAGTCTGCAGTCTGTAGTGTGTAGTGTCTAATATTGCTGGTATGGTCTCTTTGGAGGTTTTTGTTGTTTGAACTGATTGAACCGAGAGCTTTACTGACCAAGTACCTGACTTTTGGGGCGAGGGCCCAGAGTTTTTTTGTTTTTTTTGGTCAGGCCATACGGTAGGGAAAGACTCCTGGCCCTACGTAAACATGTTTTTTAACTTCCGGAGCACCCCATTCTGTATGATGCTGTAGTCTACAAATTCAATTGAGCTTTTAGAAGCATAACCCTACCACAGCCATCCTCAACATATTCTTTCAGTTCTCAGTTGAGCTTTGACCATTATTGTTGAGACCGTGAGGTGTATTTAATTTTCTCGGACAGCTTGATAATGGCTCTTCACTAGTCTGTTGTTCTGGCTGTGAATGTGGAACAGTGGAAGATGAATGAGTTTCTTAAGAAAAGGAAATTGGTTCTTTGGCCAGCTTTTGTGTGGCTTTGAACACAAACAGCTAAACACTATTGTGTCCTTCCATAATGGAATCTTCAGCGTGCAGACGGAACACGATTGATAGGTGTTTATCTCTGTTACAGAATGGAACAACCCCCAGACAGAAACAATATTGCGTTGTACAGAAAATCTATCTTTCACACTTTTCAATTCATGGGGCGTTTTTCTAGTTATTTGTTATTATCTATGTGTTTTTGTGATATTTTCCTTCCCTGTCAGGAAAGACAAAGCAATGAGTCTCAGTGATGAATGGGTGTGCTCTGTGCCCCTTTTTTTTACCTGTTGAAAGTTCTGGACAAAGATTCCAGCAGACTGATGGCTTGTTGTTCCACTGCTTATAAGATTGTGCTGAACTTATAAGGTCATGCTGAGTCACTCTTTCTTTTTATAAAACTGCCTACTCTTATGAGTCAGTCTGAGTATTTTGATTCTGATGTGAGTGACGCAGCCTAATTTAGGCATCTGTTCAAAATACTCTGTGAGAATCTCAATTGCATGTTCCTCGTGTCCTCTCTCCTTGCCTCCTTCTCAAACCCCAGTGTATGAGAAAGCCAGAGATTCCAGCCCCTCTGACCTTCTCCTCCAATGGGGTTTGAGAAGGAGTCAAGGAGAGAGGACACGAGGAACATGCAATTGAGATTCTCCCCATCATGCCAATCTAATATTCCTCACCCATTCACTATTCCAGGTTACCTGTCTTGCATCGTTTCCTCATCACAACAGACTGGTGGAGTCTGGGGGTCTTGGCTTGACACTCATTTGGTAGTCATTCCAGACCAACATTCATATAGCTTGAGATTTGTCTATGGCTCGTGAGAATACTCATTGGATGACTGAGCAGTCCGTCAGTGGGTGTGTAGAGGTTAGCCTCTGAATCCTGGAGAGCTGCAGACACACAGTGGTCTCCTCTCCTCAGCAGCTGCCCACTGTGTTTTTCCACTGAGGAAAAGCCTAATCATTATGCAAGACAAGTTTACTCATCACGCAAGTATGGTTCCCAAACCACGTCTGTTGCACTGAGGCTAGCCTCTGAATCCCGGAGAGCTGTTCTCCTGTTCTTTCCCTCTCCTCTCTCCTCAGCCGTGGCTCCCCTTCCCAAGTATGGTTCCCAAACCACGTCTGTTGCACTGAGGCTAGCCTCTGAATCCCGGAGAGCTGTTCTCCTGTTCTTTCCCTCTCCTCTCTCCTCAGCCGTGGCTCCCCTTCCCAAGTATGGTTCCCAAACCACGTCTGTTGCACTGAGGCTAGCCTCTGAATCCCGGAGAGCTGTTCTCCTGTTCTTTCTCTCTCCTCAGCCGCGGCTCCCCTTCCCAAGTATGACAGAGAGCTCAGAGTATAATCCATTATAAGGAGAGGGTTTAGACAGGCGTAAAAACTCTCTAATGGTTGTGTCAGTCAGAGACCGGCCCCCGCCTAGCAGTCACACACACACACACACATAGTTGCTGAGAGAGGCATGACTTCCTGGAATTCAATGTTTAGCACACTGACAGCTCTGGAATGTGTTGTGATGTGTGATTGAGTGACAGCTGGGACAAAGTCTTACTTTAATAAAAGACCAAGTGTCTTACTGTGGAGCCAAATGTCTCATAGTAGTTTCCTGTGGTTGTTGCTGTTCTGGTGGTGGATCTTGTCTAGGTTGATAATTTCTCCCTTTTGCTTTCCCTCCCTCTGTTTTCTTTCTCTCACACACACACACGTTCACACAGAGAGGTCAATCATAATAGGTTATGACTCGTCAGTGTCCTGTCTTCGTTATACCATTTATCACGCACATATTGTGATGTCATATTGTGCTAGAGCTAAATAATAGGTTGTTTCTGTCCAAGATCTGAGATTTCTCTGGATTTTTTAAAATCTCAACCTTCTAAAACTATAACGTTGAGATACTATCCATCTATCTCATTATTGGGAGCCATGGTGTAACTTAGGATCAGGGGTCGGGGGACATGAAATAGCATTCCCCCCTCCAGTTTTATCATTGGAATGTGATACAAAATGAGGCAGCGGTGTGCTTTAGGACCATGCGGACGCCTCCGAGCGGGTCGGGTAAGCTGTTTGGAGTGTTTGATCCAACTGGATAAAACAAAATAAAAGTTGTCGTCGTTCCCCCCCCCACTTCTAAAGTCAAATTTGCACCCCTGTTTAGGATTATAAATAAACGGTAAACCTAGTCATTTTTTACTAATCAGACTGCATTATAGATCTCAGTTCATCATTGTGTGAAGGACATGGCTTGGTCTGTAGGATGGCAAATGTTTCCTTTATTCATTCGACCATCTCAACAACAAAAAAACAAGCACAAATCATGGAGGATAACACACAATACAGTCTGGGACTTATTACCATCGTTAAATCATGGAGGATAACACACAATACAGTCTGGGACTTATTACCATCGATAAATCATGGAGGATAACACACAATACAGTCTGGGACTTATTACCATCGTTAAATCATGGAGGATAACACACAATACAGTCTGGGACTTATTACCATCGTTAAATCATGGAGGATAACACACCATACAGTCTGGGACTTATTTCCATCGATAAATCATGGAGGATAACACACAATACAGTCTGGGACTTATTACCATCGTTAAATCATGGAGGATAACACACCATACAGTCTGGGACTTATTTCCATCGATAAATCATGGAGGATAACACACAATACAGTCTGGGACTTATTTCCATCGATAAATCATGGAGGATAACACACAATACAGTCTGGGACTTATTTCCATCGATAAATCATGGAGGATAACACACAAAGTCTGGGACTTATTAGCAGTAGTGTAAAGTACTTACAGTTGAAGTCGGAAGTTTACATACACCTTAGCCGAATACATTTAAACTCTATTTTTCACAATTCCTGACATTTAATCCAGGTAAATATTCCTTCAATTAGTATTTGGTAGCGTTGCCTTTAAATAGTTTAACTTGGGAAATATGTTTCTGGTAGCCTTCCACAAGCTTCCCACAATAAGTTGGGTGAATTTTGGCCCATTCCTCCTGACAGAGCTGGTGTAACTGAGTCAGGTTTGTAGGCCTCCTTGCTCGCACACACTTTTTCAGTTCTGCCCACAAATGTTCTATAGGATGGAGGTCAGGGCTTTGTGATGGCCACTCCAATACCTTGACTTTGTTGTCCTTAAGCCATTTTGCCACAACTTTGGAAGTATGTTTGGGTCATTGTCCATTTGGAAGACCCATTTAAGACCAAGCTTTAACTTAACTTTAACTTTAAGACTGATGTCTTGAGATGTTGCTTCAATATATCCACATAATTTTCTTGCCTCGTGATGCCATGTCTTTTCTGAAGTGCACCAGTCCCTCCTGCATCAAAACACCCCCACAACATGATGCTGCCACCCCCGTGCTTCATGGTTGGGATGGTGTTCTTCGGCTTGCTAGCCTCCCCCTTTTTCCTCCAAACATAAAAATGTTCATTATGGCCAAACAGTTCTGTTTTTGTTTCATCAGACCAGAGGACATTTCTCCAAAAAGTATGATCTTTGTCCCCATGTGCAGTTGCAAACCGTAGTCTGGCTTTTTTATGGTGGTTTTGGAGCAGTGACTTCTTCCTTGCTGAGCGGCCTTTCAGGTTATGTCGATATAAGACTTGTTTTACTGTGGATGTAGATACTTTTATACCTGTTTCCTTCAGCATCTTCACAGGTCCTTTGCTGTTGTTCTGGGATTGATTTGCACTTTTCTCACCAAAATACGTTCATCTCTAGGAGACAGAAGACGTTACCTTCCTGAGCGGTATGACGGCTGCGTGGTCCCATGGTGTTTATACTTGCGTACTATTGTTTGTACAGATGAACGTGGTACCTTCAAGTGTTTGGAAATGGCTCCCAAGGATGAACAAGACCTGTGGAGGTCTACATTTTTTTTATGAGGTCTTGGCTGATTAATTTAGATTTTCCCATGATGTCAAGCAAAGAGGTACTGAGTTTGAAGGTCGGCCTTGAAATACATCCACACCTCCAATTGACTCAAATGATGTCAATTAGCCAATCAGAAGCTTCTAAAGGCATGTCGTAATTTTCTTGAATTTTCCAAGCTGTTTAAAGGCACAGTCAACTTAGTGTGTGTAAACTTCTGACCCACTGGAATTGTGATACAGTGAATTATAAGTGAAATAAAATGTCTGTAAACAATTGTTGGAAAAATGACTTGTGTCTTGCACAAAGTAGATGTCCTAACCGACTTTCCAAAACTATAGTTTGTTAACAAGAAATTTGTGGAGTGGTTGAAAAACTAGTTTTAATGACTCCCACCTAGGTGTATGTAAACTTCACACTTCAACTGTAAGTAAAAATACTTTCAAGTACTACTTATGTAGTTTTTTGGGGTATCTGTACTTTACTATTTATATTTTTGATAACTTTTACTTCACTACATTCAGAAAGAAAATATTGTACTTTTTACTCCATACATTTTCCCTGACAACCCAATATACTCATTACATTTTAAATGCTTAGCAGGACAGGAAAATGGTGAAGTTCATGCACTTATCAAAAGAACACGTGGTCATCCATACTGCCTCTGGTCTGGCGGACTTAACACAAATACATCTTTTGTGAATAATGTCTTTGGGTCGGAGTGCTCCCCTGACTGTCGGTACATTTTAAAAACAAGAAAATGGTGCCATCTGCTTTGCTTCAAATAAGGAATTTGAAATGATTTATACTTTTACTTTTGATAGTGAAGTATATTTTTAGCAATTCCATTTACTTTTGATACTTAACTATATTTAAAAGCAAGTACTTTCAGACTTTTACTCAACTAGTATTTTACTGGGTGACTTTCACTTTAACTTGAGTAATTTTCTATTAAGGTATCTGTACTTTTACTCAAGTATGACAATTGGGCACTTTTTCCACCACTGTGTGTGTGTTGTTTAAAAACACTGTTTCCACCACTGTGTGTGTGTTGTTTAAAAACACTGTTTCCACCACTGTGTGTGTGTTGTTTAAAAACACTGTTTCCACCACTGTGTGTGTGTTGTTTAAAAACACTGTTTCCACCACTGTGTGTGTGTTGTTTAAAAACACTGTTTCCACCACTGTGTGTGTGTTGTTTAAAAACACTGTTTCCACCACTGTGTGTGTGTTGTTTAAAACACTGTTTCCACCACTGTGTGTGTGTTGTTTAAAAACACTGTTTCCACCACTGTGTGTGTGTTGTTTATAAACACTGTTTCCACCACTGTGTGTGTGTTGTTTAAAAACACTGTTTCCACCACTGTGTGTGTGTTGTTTAAAAACACTGTTTCCACCACTGTGTGTGTGTTGTTTAAAAACACTGTTTCCACCACTGTGTGTGTGTTGTTTAAAAACACTGTTTCCACCACTGTGTGTGTGTTGTTTAAAAACACTGTTTCCACCACTGTGTGTGTGTTGTTTAAAAACACTGTTTCCACCACTGTGTGTGTGTTGTTTATAAACACTGTTTCCCAACAGGCTGTCAGGGGTGTATAGGGAGAGATTGATACCCCAGGAAGATTTCATTAGATCACATCTACAGTCGTGAAACAACTACACAGGCTGTGAATACATCATCTGGAGAATGGGAGGAAAGGGGACCCATCAATTGAATGTAACTCACAGGCAACACCATTCAATACATTTCCAATGATGTGTTTACCTGTCAGAGGAGACACACAATAATTCAGTTGTTGTTCCTATATGGGTATTTAATATGAGTTGATGCATTTTCACGATTACAGACACATCTGTCCATGTCATATTGTGGAGATTGGTTTGCATGGATTTAACTTTGCAGGAAATGATTGTGATGTACACTGAGTGTACAAAACATTAAGAACATGTGCTCTGAATTCAGACTGACCAGGTGAATTCAGGTGAAAGCTATGATCCCTTATTGATCTCACTTGTTAAATCCACTTCAATCAGTGTAGATGAAGGGGAGGAGACATGTTAAAGAAGGAGGGGAGGAGACAGGTTAAAGAAGAAGGGGAGGAGTCAGGTTAAAGAAGAAGGGGAGGAGTCAGGTTAAAGAAGAAGGGGAGGAGACAGGTTAAAGAAGAAGGGGAGGAGTCAGGTTAAAGAAGAAGGGGAGGAGTCAGGTTAAAGAAGAAGGGGAGGAGTCAGGTTAAAGAAGAAGGGGAGGAGACAGGTTAAAGATGAAGGGGAGGAGTCAGGTTAAAGAAGAAGGGGAGGAGTCAGGTTAAAGAAGAAGGGGAGGAGACAGGTTAAAGATGAAGGGGAAGAGACAGGTTAAAGATGAAGGGGAGGAGACAGATTAAAGAAGACTTTTTAAGCCTTGAGACAGTTGAGACATGGCTTCTGTATGTGCCATTCAGAGGGTGAATCGGCAAGATATTTAAGTGCCTTAGAACAGGGTATGGTAGTAGGTGCCAGGCGCGCCGGTTTGTGTCAAGAACTTTAACACTACTGGGTATTTCAGGCTCAAAAGTGTCCCGTGTGTATCAAGAATGGTCCTCCACCCAAAGGACATCCAGCCAACTTGACACGTCCGTGGAAACTATTGGAGTCAACATGGGCCAGTATCCCTGTGCAATGCTTTCGACACCTTGTAGAGCCAATGCCCCGATGAATTGAGGGAAAAAGGGGTGTCGGTACAACTCGATAAGGGGTGTCGGTACAACTCAATATTAGGAAGGTGTTCTTACCTAAGTGGCTCGTCTGCAACAACGACATTGGCTACCTGTATCTATGTATCTCTGTATTCAATTGGATAGAGATAACAGATACATGAAAGGGTTTTACCACAGGCAAAATCAGTCTATGCTGTTACAGTATTGGTTGTTTTGGCTGTGTCTGCAGTACATCTGATCACAAAAACTCTTACAGCAAATGCATACCTCTGTGGAAAAAAAAGTGAATGATATGTGTTGTGATTTCATGTCATTTTTTTCTTCCAATAAATAATCTGCCCGGAGAAGATAATATTGTTCAGAAACAAAATATCCATTCAATCAGATTTGATTCAATAACCAATCAGGTCAGGTCTAAATCTATTTGGTAAAACAACCTTGTGACATACAGTGTGTCATCCATTAGATCCCTTGCCTTCTCCCACTTAACCCTGTCCTAGATCCTATTAAAGCTTTACAGTCTCATATCTGCTATTAAGAAAAGGTCTAAGGCTGTTGCCCAAAATGGCAACCTATTCCCTTTATAGTACACTCCTTCTTTATACAGAGCCAGCTCATAGGGCTCTGGTCAATAGTAGTACCATTTTGAGACGCCTACTATTCGTCTTAACAACCTCTATGTACGTTGGCAGAGCTAGTGGACATAATTCATTGTAACACAGTGAAGGTATATAACCTTGAATAGGGTACAGAAGCATAAAAGTCTCCCGTTGAAAATCGATTGGACAGAGAATCAATTGGTTTGATGTTGTCAGGATATAAATGTCTTGATCTCAGAGTTCACATTGAGTTAGGTCAGAACATTGCTGTTGTACATTGAGGTATACTGCATAACCAACAGCGGTATTCTGGTTAATATTTGGCGATATGATCTTCTCCGCTGTTTCTATGGTCCCACAGCGCCATCTAGGAGGGTGAGAGGAGTAGTGAAACACCTATACACAACCCTGTTCAATCAAACCCGTATGAATTGATATTCTCCAAACCCAGTTAATAGTTCTATTGCCCCCACAGGTTAGTGTTGTGTTGGAGTGTTCTATTTAGCCTCTGGCTAACCTCATAGTCCACTTGAGAGAGTATCCTGTGCCAAGAAAGCAAGTGTGTGTTTACAACGTGTAATAATACTGCAGGGTGAAGACGCATGTCGCTCTACACTGAGTGTACAAAACATTAAAACACTTTCTCTTTCCATTGACATAGACTGACCAGGTGAAAGTTCTGATCCCTTATTGATGTCACCTGTTAAATCCGCTTCAATCAGTGGTGATGAAAGGGGAGGAGACAGCATAGCTGCGGGAAGTAGTTTGGGGGTTGGGTAGGCGGTGGTGCTGAAAAGTTGTTTGGCCCACTGTACAGATGGCTATGTGGGCCCGCTAAAACAGGACTGGTAAAGGCCTAGTGCACTAGTTTTGTCGCAAACAATTATAAAAATAAAAATGTTTTGTTTGTTTCTTCCTATTTTTCAGGGGGTGCTGCAGCATCCCCTGAAAAATAGGGGTTCTGTGTCTTTTATACTTATAAGTTCAAACAGGTGCCATTAATACAGGTAACGAGTGAAGGACAGAGGAGCCTCTTAAAGAAGAAGTTACAGGTCTGTGAGAGCCAGAAATCTTGCTTGTTTGTAGGTGACCAAACACTTATTTTCCACCATAATTTGCAAATAAATTCATAAAAAATCCTACAATGTGATTTTCTGGATGTTTTTCCCTCATTTTGTCTGTCATAGTTGAAGTGTACCTATGATGAAAATTACAGGCCTCTCTCATCTTTTTAAGTGGGAGAACTTGCACAATTGGTGGCTGACTAAATACTTTTTTGCCCCACTGTATATATGGGGCATAATAATCTCAGCTCTGTAGATTTTGCTGCGAAGATACAGAATCAATAGATCATTTATTCTGGTATTTCCCCTATGTAGCTTGTTTCTGGTCACAGGTTCAGGAATGGTTAAAAAATCACAACATGCACGTAAAATGAACCTTACAAATAGCAGTGTTGGGCGATTTGTAAAGCCATAGTCAGTCAATAAATAATATAATAATACTCGTAGGAAAGATGTTCATTTTTAGCTCACAATCTCTGGATACTATACAATTAGAAAGGTAAAAAAATGTATGTAAAACATCACAGTGCAATTGAAAAATATATGGCACATGGAAACCAAACGAGGGTGGTCTATGGTGTTAGGTGAGGTGGGTTGAGAGTTTGAGGGGTGGTCTATGGTGAAAGATGGGATGGGCTGAGAGTGACTGAGGGTTGGGATTAAAGAGCTGAGGTCTATGGTGATAGGAGGGATGGGCTGAGAGTGGCTGAGGGGTGGGATTAAAGAGCTGAGGTCTATGGTGATAGGTGGGATGGGCTGAGAGTGACTGAGGGGGAGGGATTAAAGAGCTGAGGTCTATGGTGATAGGTGGGATGGGCTGAGAGTGACTGAGGAGGAGGGATTAAAGAGCTGAGGTCTATGGTGAGAGGTGGGATGGGCTGAGAGTGGCTGAGGGTTGGTCTATGGTGATAGGTGGGATGGGCTGAGAGTGACTGAGGGGAGGGATTAAAGAGCTGAGGTCTATGGTGAGAGGTGGGATGGGCTGAGAGTGGCTGAGGGTTGGTCTATGGTGATAGGTGGGATGGGCTGAGAGTGACTGAGGGGAGGGATTAAAGAGCTGAGGTCTATGGTGAGAGGTGGGATGGGCTGAGAGTGGCTGAGGGTTGGTCTATGGTAATAGGTGGGATGGGCTGAGAGTGACTGAGGGGGAGGGATTAAAGAGCTGAGGTCTATGGTGAGAGGTGGGATGGGCTGAGAGTGGCTGAGGGTTGGTCTATGGTAATAGGTGGGATGGGCTGAGAGTGACTGAGGGGGAGGGATTAAAGAGCTGAGGTCTATGGTGAGAGGTGGGATGGGCTGAGAGTGGCTGAGGGTTGGTCTATGGTGATAGGTGGGATGGGCTGAGAGTGGCTGAGGGGAGGGATTAAAGAGCTGAGGTCTATGGTGAGAGGTGGGATGGGCTGAGAGTGGCTGAGGGTTGGTCTATGGTGATAGGTGGGATGGGCTGAGAGTGGTTGAGGGGGAGGGATTAAAGAGCTGAGGTCTATGGTGAGAGGTGGGATGGGCTGAGAGTGGCTGAGGGTTGGTCTATGGTGATAGGTGGGATGGGCTGAGAGTGGCTGAGGGGGAGGGATTAAAGAGCTGAGGTCTATGGTGAGAGGTGGGATGGGCTGAGAGTGGCTGAGGGTTGGTCTATGGTGATAGGTGGGATGGGCTGAGAGTGGCTGAGGGGAGGGATTAAAGAGCTGAGGTCTATGGTGATAGGTGGGATGGGCTGAGAGTGGCTGAGGGTTGGTCTATGGTGATAGGTGGGATGGGCTGAGAGTGGCTGAGGGGGAGGGATTAAAGAGCTGAGGTCTATGGTGAGAGGTGGGATGGGCTGAGAGTGGCTGAGGGTTGGTCTATGGTGATAGGTGGGATGGGCTGAGAGTGACTGAGGGGGAGGGATTAAAGAGCTGAGGTCTATGGTGAGAGGTGGGATGGGCTGAGAGTGGCTGAGGGTTGGTCTATGGTAATAGGTGGGATGGGCTGAGAGTGACTGAGGGGAGGGATTAAAGAGCTGAGGTCTATGGTGAGAGGTGGGATGGGCTGAGAGTGGCTGAGGGTTGGTCTATGGTGATAGGTGGGATGGGCTGAGAGTGACTGAGGGGGAGGGATTAAAGAGCTGAGGTCTATGGTGAGAGGTGGGATGGGCTGAGAGTGGCTGAGGGTTGGTCTATGGTGATAGGTGGGATGGGCTGAGAGTGGCTGAGGGGGAGGGATTAAAGAGCTGAGGTCTATGGTGAGAGGTGGGATGGGCTGAGAGTGGCTGAGGGTTGGTCTATGGTGATAGGTGGGATGGGCTGAGAGTGGCTGAGGGGAGGGATTAAAGAGCTGAGGTCTATGGTGATAGGTGGGATGGGCTGAGAGTGGCTGAGGGTTGGTCTATGGTGATAGGTGGGATGGGCTGAGAGTGGCTGAGGGGAGGGATTAAAGAGCTGAGGTCTATGGTGAGAGGTGGGATGGGCTGAGAGTGGCTGAGGGTTGGTCTATGGTGATAGGTGGGATGGGCTGAGAGTGACTGAGGGGGAGGGATTAAAGAGCTGAGGTCTATGGTGAGAGGTGGGATGGGCTGAGAGTGGCTGAGGGTTGGTCTATGGTAATAGGTGGGATGGGCTGAGAGTGACTGAGGGGGAGGGATTAAAGAGCTGAGGTCTATGGTGAGAGGTGGGATGGGCTGAGAGTGGCTGAGGGTTGGTCTATGGTGATAGGTGGGATGGGCTGAGAGTGACTGAGGGGGAGGGATTAAAGAGCTGAGGTCTATGGTGAGAGGTGGGATGGGCTGAGAGTGGCTGAGGGGGAGGGATTAAAGAGCTGAGGTCTATGGTGAGAGGTGGGATGGGCTGAGAGTGGCTGAGGGTTGGTCTATGGTGATAGGTGGGATGGGCTGAGAGTGGCTGAGGGGGAGGGATTAAAGAGCTGAGGTCTATGGTGATAGGTGGGATGGGCTGAGAGTGGCTGAGGGTTGGTCTATGGTGATAGGTGGGATGGGCTGAGAGTGACTGAGGGGGAGGGATTAAAGAGCTGAGGTCTATGGTGAGAGGTGGGATGGGCTGAGAGTGGCTGAGGGTTGGTCTATGGTGATAGGTGGGATGGGCTGAGAGTGACTGAGGGGAGGGATTAAAGAGCTGAGGTCTATGGTGAGAGGTGGGATGGGCTGAGAGTGGCTGAGGGGGAGGGATTAAAGAGCTGAGGTCTATGGTGAGAGGTGGGATGGGCTGAGAGTGGCTGAGGGTTGGTCTATGGTGATAGGTGGGATGGGCTGAGAGTGGTTGAGGGGAGGGATTAAAGAGCTGAGGTCTATGGTGAGAGGTGGGATGGGCTGAGAGTGGCTGAGGGTTGGTCTATGGTGATAGGTGGGATGGGCTGAGAGTGACTGAGGGGGAGGGATTAAAGAGCTGAGGTCTATGGTGAGAGGTGGGATGGGCTGAGAGTGACTGAGGGGGAGGGATTAAAGAGCTGAGGTCTATGGTGAGAGGTGGGATAGGCTGAGAGTGGCTGAGGGTTGGTCTATGGTAATAGGTGGGATGGGCTGAGAGTGACTGAGGGGGAGGGATTAAAGAGCTGAGGTCTATGGTGAGAGGTGGGATGGGCTGAGAGTGGCTGAGGGTTGGTCTATGGTAATAGGTGGGATGGGCTGAGAGTGACTGAGGGGGAGGGATTAAAGAGCTGAGGTCTATGGTGATAGGTGGGATGGGCTGAGAGTGGTTGAGGGGAGGGATTAAAGAGCTGAGGTCTATGGTGAGAGGTGGGATGGGCTGAGAGTGGCTGAGGGGGAGGGATTAAAGAGCTGAGGTCTATGGTGAGAGGTGGGATGGGCTGAGAGTGGTTGAGGGGGAGGGATTAAAGAGCTGAGGTCTATGGTGATAGGTGGGATGGGCTGAGAGTGGCTGAGGGGGAGGGATTAAAGAGCTGATGTTCAGTCATGTATTATTATGTGACTGCTTTATATAAAAGTACCATGTATGTCAAATGTACGTATAAGTAGCAGAAAAGCTGTTTAAAATCAAAAATATATATTTGTCCTCTGAAGAGGTGGGATGTGTTAATAAAAAAGACACAATGATAAACTTGATGTAACTGTGGGACGCAGGGATGTTCATATGGTGTTCTTACTGTTTTGAAGAAAAGGGGGGTGAGGGGGTGCAACTCAATATTAGGAAGGTGTTTTTCATGCTTTGTACCCTCAGTGTATATCTAAAGGCTGTTGGAGCATGCTGTCTACTGTTTGGAGTGGTTGTAGTCTATTGTGGGTGTTAACAGTGGTGTGTGTGTCGGTGCATGCGTGAATGCGCGTGTGTGTACATGTGTAGTGTGCACGAACATGTTGACCAAACAGGGAGACATGCGTTAACATGACCTGGAAGGCTTTTAAGAGACGAATTAGGCTTGATCTGAAAATGTGGTCGATCGGAGGCCATATATGGATGGTGTGACGCAATTGCGAAGCCTCGGGAGGCTAGCAGAGGCCAGATTGACCTCTGGTACGGCTTCCGCCGTGCACCTCTCAAATTTTGTAACAATGTAGATGGCTCCGTATACCTCCGCATTGACTTGATTGGTTGACAGGTAAGTAAGGGCGGGAGGTCCTGTGTACACACAAACTCACTTTCTTGACAACTTCCTTCACAACAGCCAGTGGTGTATCGTACTCACAGTAAATAAAATACTTTAAAGTACTACTTAAGTCGTTTTTTTAGGGTATCTGTACTTTACTTAACTATTTATATTTTTTAAAACTTTTTTATTTTACTTCACTTACATTCCTAAAGAAAATAATGTACTTTTAATTCTATACATTTTCCCAGACACCCAAAAGTACTTGTTACATTTTGAATTGTTAGCAGGACAGGTAAATTGTCCATTTTCTATTAAGGTATCTTCATTATTACTCAGGTATGACACCGCTGACAACAGCTCTGCACTGCTCGGTGAAACGAAAGAAGTATTCATGCCCTTTCTTCTGCAGAGGCCACATCACCATAAACGCTGCACAGCCAATGCAGATGTCAGATTGACCATGCAGCGCCTCCAGCGCTCTATTTCAAATATAAATATAGAAATACACTTGTTTGTTGTTGTTGTTGTTGTTTTTTGGGGGGGGGGGTGCACTTGACCTCATAACAAGGACTATTGTTTTATGTTCTCTCCGTGGCGTTGACTACAAGGATCAGGAGTGTTATTTCCTTCTACTCCAGGAATGGTTCAGCTTCCAACCAAAGCACAGGCTATGACGACTACGTTTGTTGTCTTCCACTTCTTGTGCTGGGAGGTACAAGAGGAAATGACTGGTAGATAAATGAAATAGCGTTATGCGATAAGGTTACCTTTTATTTTTAAGGTTACCTATATTATGAAGTGTTTATGAATGACTATCACACCATTTTAAACAACAAATTATAGCTGTTTAAAAAGGTTTTAAAGCTTTACCGAGCGGGATATTGTGTAGGTGAAGAAAAGCCCACTGAAAGACGAGCAGATAAGGATCAGGTTACTGTTTCAGGCCCCGGGCCAGTCATTGCGGCAGTATTTTGTTATGTGGCAGTATTTTGTTATGTGGCAGTATGTTGCTGTGTGGCAGTATGTTGCTGTGTGGCAGTATTTTGCTGTGTGGCAGTATGTTGCTGTGTGGCAGTATGATGCTGTGTGGCAGTATGTTGCTGTGTGGCAGTATGATGCTGTGTGGCAGTATGATGCAGTGTGGCTGTTGCTGTGTGGCAGTATGATGCTGTGTGGGAGTATGTTGCTGTGTGGCAGTATGATGCTGTGTGGCAGTATGTTGCTGTGTGGCAGTATGATGCTGTGTGGCAGTATGTTGCTGTGTGTATGATGCTGTGTGGCAGTATGATGCTGTGTGGCAGTATGTTGCTGTGTGGCAGTATGTTGCTGTGTGGCAGTATGTTGCTGTGTGGCAGTATGTTGCTGTGTGGCAGTATGTTGCTGTGTGGCAGTATGTTGCTGTGTGGCAGTATGATTGTGTGGCAGTATGTTGCTGTGTGGCAGTATGTTGCTGTGTGGCAGTATTTTGCTGTGTGGCAGTATGTTGCTGTGTGGCAGTATTTTGCTATGTTTGCATTCAACAGTAGGCTATGACTCGGGTAACTCATCAAAAAAAGGTATCATGTGCAATTGACCCTACGTCCCAAATGGCACCCTAGTCGCTATATAGTGACCTACTTTTCATCAGAGCCCTATGGGTCCTGGTCAAAAGTAGTGCCCTACATAGGGGATGGGGTGCTATTTGGGATATAACCAATTGGTTTAGACTAGGTATTTTGTAGACTGAGTGGGTGAGGAAACATATTCTGTAATCTTGGAGGATTGTAAATCGATTAACTGTAAACATTAAACAGGTGGTTAGTCATGAACGCTGGAGATGATGTCATTGTATTCAGTTTCCCAAAAATACTATTTTCACAAACATCCTATTCAGGGACATCTGGCTCAGTGGGTGGGTGTAAGGAAAATCGTCTCCTTAGACTTTTTTCCTGTAGGTCATGGCCATGGCACATGACCAAAGTCCTTTACTCACAAGTGAGGTGATACTTCACTGGAAAAAAATCGTAAACCCATGCAAAAGGTTACTACAGGCTCTTTCGATGGTCATTTACATGGCTAATCCCGTATTTATTCAGTTTTACATGACGTCATAAACTCCTCATTGGTCGCTGAAAGTTAACAGGGGCGTGTATTTCCGGTAATCTCATATTGTGTATTTGCAGTTTCTCCAGACACAGAGAGAAGAGAGTGTCCCGGGCACGTAAGTATACAAACCTGTATATTCAGGCGAATAAATGCCACCAAGCATGACCAAGAGCTCGGCGAATAAACTGACAAATGGAGACGTTTTCCACCGGACATCCAACGGTAAGACATCATCGAGGAGGAACGGTTTCGTGAAGAATCATTGCTTGTTCCAACAACCGCAACAGAAGAATCGGCGCCCGAGTGAGGTGAGGCCCACCCGTCAACACTACTGCTACTACCGCTCGATGAGAAGAGGGAATGACCATTAGGATATCCGCCAACAATATAGATTGAATAAACACAGCCCAATAAAATGTAGCGATTTATTCCAACTATGTTGATCTGTCGCTTTTTTTAAACTAGTATTGAAGTTGAATCATTGTAACAAGTTTGATAGGGTGGATGCTTTGTGACGAAGTGATTAAGCCTCAATGTGTTGACTGAATTATAATCATTATTTATCGTGTCCGTTTTGTGAAAATGTGTCTTGCATCTCAACACAGCAAAGCATCACCACATAGGTACATCAGTATATATATATATATATATAAGTTACAAACAACTACATCGGCAACACATGTGGTTACAGATAACAGTTCGTAGGGGGGAGGGAGCAGTTATTTATTCAATTGACATATACTGGTGGGGATGAATGATTTCTGGGCTCAGGTGGTTCTGTAAAGATGGACTCTGTATCGGCGGGGTGATGGTAGCAGGTACTCCTGGTTGAGTGGGTGTGTGAGGTCGGTTTCGCTCCTGTGCTCACAACTCTCCAAGAACAGCGCTTCCATGTTCTTGAGTTTAACTCCACTGATTTAGCTTGACAGCGTTACTATTTTGTGTAGTTTTTGTTTTCGATGGATAGCTGATTGTACCAGGCTTGGAAACAGAAAGTGAGAACACTGAACAATGTATGTTTAGAATATGGCTGATATTATTTTATTGACTGGGGATTTATTTGATCTCCTCATGAAATACAGTTGTTGTCCCTTTTGTGTGTTTGCAATCCGACAGAGTTTTGAGTCGATTTTATAGTTCCAAGATATTTGTATTGCTCAATTGATTCTATTTGTTCTGAGTCTGTGGATTGGCCCGGTGTCATCTTCTATGGTTCTGAAGTTTGTCATTTCCTTGTTTTTTTTACATTAAGAATGAGTCTGTTTTCTTTGCACCATTCTGTGAAGTGTGTTATTTCTGTCCTGTAGTCATCCTGGACCCCTCGATCAGACTGAAGAATAGGCTATGGGTGTTAGACAGCGTAATCATAGGCTGCTATGCTTTCACTGTGTAGGTTATTTAGTTTACAAACTAATTAACAATCAGCCACATGCTAGACTAATTTTCACCATTGTTTTCCCAAAACGCACTTTTAAAGGAATCATTTACGACATAAAGTCACTCTTATAAACTCCAAACTCCTATCCGGGTTTTAAATGATCAAATAACATTTTATTGGGCACGTGTTCAGCAGATGTTATTGCGGGTTTAGTGAAATGCTTGTGTTTCTAGCTCCGACAGTGCAGTAATTTCTAATAAATAATATCTAACAACTGCACATATACTCAATACACACAAATCTAAGTAAAGGAATGATGAATATATAAATATATGGATGAGTAATGTCAGAACGACAGCTTAAGATTCAGTAGAATAGAATACAGTATATACATATGAGATGAGTAATGTAAGATATGTGAACATTATTAAAGTGAAGAGTGTTTAATCAATTGAAGTGGCCAGTGATTCCAAGTATATGTATCTAGGCAGCAGCCTCTAATGTGCTAGTGATGGCTATTTAACAGTCTGATGGCCTTGAGATAGAAGCTGTTTTTCAGTCTCGGTCCCAGCTATGATGCACCTGTACTGACCTCGCCTTCTGGATGATAGCGGGATGAACAGGCAGTGGCTCGGGTGGTTGTTGTCCTTGATGATCTTTATGGCCTTCCTGTGACATCGGGTGGTGTAGGTGTCCTGGAGGGCAGGTAGTTTGCCCCCAGTGATGTGTTGGGCAGACCACACTACCCTCTGGAGAGCCCCGTGGTTGTGGGCGGTGCAGTTGCCATACCAGGCGGTGATACAGCCCGATAGGATGCTCTCAATTGTGCATCTGTAAGAGTTTGTGAGGGTCTTAGGTGACAAGCCACATTTTCTTCAGCCTCCTGAGGTTTGAGAGGCACTTTTTGCTTCTTCTTCAGCACACTGTCTGTGTGGGTGGACCGTTTCAGTTTGTCAGTGATGTGTACGCCAAGGAACTTGAAGCTTTCCACCTTCTCCACTGCGGTCCTGTCGATGTGGATAGGGGGGTGCTCCCTCTGCTGTTTCCTGAAGTCCACGATCATCTCCTTTGTTTTGTTGACGTTGAGTGAGAGGTTATTTTCCTGGCACCACACTCAAAGATCCCTCATCTCCTTGCTGTAGGCTGTCTTGTCATTGTTGGTGATCAAGCCTTTGTGGAACCACAGTTTTGAGGATCAGAGGAGTGAAGGTGGAACATACGTCTTGTGTCTGAGCCGTTGAATTGCGACCTCTTTGTCTCTGTACTGACCTTGTGCCTGTTTGATTGCTTTACGGAGGGAATAACTACACTGTTTGTATTCGGCGATATTCCCAGTCACCTTGCCTGGGAATATGCGGTGGTTCGTGCTTTCAGTTTTGTCCAAATGCTGCCATCTATCCACGGTTTCTAGTTAGGGTAGGTTTTAATAGTCACAGTGGGTACCACATCTCCTATACACTTCCTGATAAACTCAGTTACTGTATCAGTATATACATCGATGTTATTTGCTGAAGCGACCGGGATCATTTCCCAGTCCGCGTGATCAAAACAACCTTGAAGCGTGGATTCCGATTGGTCAGACCAGTGTTGAACAGTCCTTAGCATGGGTACTTCCTGTTTGAGTTTCTGCCTATAGGAAGGGAGGAGCAAAATTAAGTTGTGGTCACATTTGCCGAAGGGGGGGGGGGCCTTGTAGGCATCCCGGAAGTTGGAGTAGCAGTGGTCGAGTATTTTAGCAGTGCGAGTACTACACTCTGTGTGAGAACTTCGGCAGCCTTTTTCTCAAATTTCCTTTGTTAAAATCCTCAGCCACAATACATGTGGCCTCAGGATATGTGGTTTCCAGTTTGCATAACATGACGATTAGATTTTAGGATCCACAAATTAGCCAAAGCCAATGGTGACAGTCTTACTGGGGTCCAACACCATAACCTAAAAGACTAAACATTTAAACACGTGAACATGTGGTTTGCATGTTGTAGAAGTTCTGCTGAAACTGACACTACCATGCAGAGTACATGTCAGAACGGGGAGGCTGGGCAGCTGGTTGTGCAACGCAACTGCAGAGGAGTACTTTCTCTCCCAGGCAACACACACATGACCCAACACAAGCCTCCCCCTGGGGATAATGGCTGCTGGCTATAGGATGTGGTCCTTGGGAGGGTTGAATGTCTCTGAGGACAGAAGGAGAGAGGATGAGGAAAAGGGACACTGACAGCTAGGCTTTGATATGTTGGGAGCTTGGGGTGGTTGGACACTTGAGGCTACTGTGGAATTCTAAATTGAACTGTTTTTCCTATACCCCTCGGGCAATGTAGATATGAAAGGGTTGTATCGAAACCAAACAACATGGTAATAACATACAGTGGGGCAAAAAAGTATTTAATCAGCCACCAATTGTGCAAGTTCTCCCACTTAAAAAGATGAGAGGCCTGTAATTTTCATCATAGGTACACTTCAACTATGACAGACAAAATGAGAAAAAAAATCCAGAAAATCACATTTGTAGGATTTTTAATGAATTTATTTGCAAATTATGGTGGAAAATAAGTATTTGGTCAATAACAAAAGTTTATCTCAATACTTTGTTATATACCCTTTGTTGGCAATGACAGAGGTCAAATGTTTTCTGTAAGTCTTCACAAGGTTTTCAGACTGTTGCTGGTGTAATATTCTCTATACACTTGACCTATATACTACCGTCTGATCTTAATAACAAGTGTCTTGGGGACAGGAATTCATCCTTCATAAGCATTGGAATTTGGAGCATTTTGAATTCAACGTAACTGACCGGTTGGCCCCTTTAACAGGTTGTTGCTTTCAACCCAAACGTGATCTTTGTTGAGCTAGTGATGCCGATAATACAACAGTACCTTCCTTATCCTCCTTGGTTGATAATCCTGGTGTTGTATCACCGTGGAGAGTTTAATAAAGATTAGGTTTAGGAGTGGCAAATTGAGAGCCTAGGCATTGACTTTGTTGGCATTGCCCTCTAATAGACCTCTTTATCCAGCTCATGTGACAGAGACATGTCCTGGATGTGTGGAACTCCTCTCTTTTCATGGAACAGGAAACACCCTATTAGATCCCTGTACTGTAGACTACTGTTCCTCACACGACAGTTGGTCTCCGGGCAGTTGCTAATGCACAGCTATAAAATGTGTTCAGATATGATCTGTCTGGTTTCTGTAGTCTGTGGTAGTGACTGGAGGGCCTAGGTCAGTAACTGCTCCCTCTGAACGGTATATTTGGCTTTAAACATTTCTCTTTGTGTTTTCAGTTCGCTTGAAGGTCTAGTTGTTAGCTGTCAGACCTGTATGTGGGTTAGTGGTGTAGTTTAGAGGGCTATTTCGTCATCACTTATGGGAGAATGACTCTGGGACCAGTTTGATCCGTTCTGAGCTGCATTGAGCACGTAGTCCACATGCTCACCCACCATAAAGGTAGAGAGAGGCATGACTGGGTCACATGTGGTTGCTAAGCAGCCAGGGTTTAATGGGTGACCAGGCTGACTGACTTTAGGTCATTTGATTTGAGAGTTTAGTTTTCAACACAATAAGCCACAGTTCAGCCTCAATGAAAACCCTCTGGGTAGCCCTCTGAGCCCAGGGTCCAGGTGATCTGGTTTTGCAAGAGGGATCAAAAACACTCACTGTATTCAGGGGTCTGTTTTGTCCTACTGTTTTTAACAAACCATCTTTATTCAAAGGATCTAAGCTGCATGCATAGAGTTGAAGTTGGAAGTTTACATACACTTAGGATGGAGTCATTTAAAATTCGTATTTCAACCACTCCACAATTATCTTGTTAACAAACTATAGTTTTGGCAAGTCGGTTAGGACATCTACTTTGTGCATGACAAGTCATTTTCCCAACACTTGTTCACAGACAGATTATTTCACTTATAATTCACTGTATCACAATTCCAGTGGGTCAGAAGATTACATTCACTAAGTTGACTGTGCCTATAAACAGCTTGGAAAATTCCAGAAAATTATGTCATGGATTTAGAAGCTTCTGATTGGCTAATTGACATCATTTGAGTCAATTGGAGGTGTGGATGTATTTCAAGGCCGACCTTCAAACTCAGTACCTCTTTGCTTGACATCATGGGAAAATCAAAAGAAATCAGCCAAGACCTTAGAAAAAAAATTGTAGATCTCCACAAGTCTGGTTCATCGTTGCGAGCCATTTCCAAACACCCGAAGGTACCACGTTCATCTGTACAAACAATAGTACGCAAGTATAAACAACATGGGACCACGCAGCTGTCATACCGTTCAGGAAGGAGACGCCTTCTGTCTCCAAGAGATGAACGTACTTTGGTGCGAAAAGTGCAAATCAATCCCAGAACAACAGCAAAGGACCTTGTGAAGATGCTGGAGGAAACAGGTAAAAAAGTATCTATATCCACAGTAAAACAAGTCTTATATCGATCTAACATGAAAGGCCACTCAGCAAGGAAAAAGCCACTGCTCCAAAACCGCCATAAAAAAGCCAGACTACGATTTGCAACTGCACATGGGGACAAAGATCTCACTTTTTCGAGAAATGTCCTCTGGTCTGATGAAACAAAAATAGAACTGTTTGGCCATAATGACCATAGTTATGTTTGGAGGAAAAAGGGTGAGTCTTGCAAGCCAAAGAACACCATCCCAACCGTGAAGCACGGGGGTGGCAGCATCATGTTGTGGAGGTGCTGTGCTGCAGGAGGGACTGGTGCACTTCACAAAATAGATGGCATCATGAGGAAGAAAAATTGTGGATATATTAAAGCAACATTTCAAGACATCATTCAGGAAGATGACCGCAAGCATACAATGACTGCAAGCATACTTCCCAATGTTTGGCAAAATGGCTTAAGGACAACAAAGTCAAGGTTTTGGAGTGTCCATCACAACACCCTTACCTCCATCCTATAGAAAATGTGTGAGCAGAAATGAATAAGCGTGTGCGAGCAAGGAGGCCTACAAACCTGACTCAGGTACACCAGCTCTGTCAGAAGGAATGGGCCAAAATTCACCCAACTTATTGTGGGAAGCTTGTGGAAGGTAACCTGAAATGTTTGACCCAAGTTCAACAATTTAAAGGCAATGCTATTTATACTAATAAATCATTCTCTCTACTATTATTCTGACATTTCACATTCTTAAATTGGTGATCCTAACTGACCTAAAACTGAATTTTTACCTGGATTAAATTGAGTTTAAATATATTTGGCGAAGGTGTATGTAAACTTCCGACTGTCTCAAATATTCTGCATGTTTCTATAGAGCAAACAGATTAGGCCTGACTAAAAGTAAACCATGACCTTGTAAGGAGGGTCAGAGATACAGTATGCTGGGTTTAACACTTCTGTATTTGTGCTATGTAGATTCGTTTAACACTTCTGTATTTGTGCTATGTAGATTCGTTTAACACTTCTGTATTTGTGCTATGTAGATTCGTTTAACACTTCTGTATTTGTGCTATGTAGATTCGTTTAACACTTCTGTATTTGTGCTATGTAGATTCGTTTAACACTTCTGTATTTGTGCTATGTAGATTCGTTTAACACTTCTGTATTTGTGCTATGTAGATTCGTTTAACACTTCTGTATTTGTGCTATGTAGATTCGTTTAACACTTCTGTATTTGTGCTATGTAACAACACTTCTGTATTTGTGCTATGTAGATTCGTTTAACACTTCTGTATTTGTGCTATGTAGATTCGTTTAACACTTCTGTATTTGTGCTATGTAGATTTGTTTAACACTTCTGTATTTGTGCTATGTAGATTCGTTTAACACTTCCGTGCTATGTAGATTCGTTTAACACTTCTGTACTATGTAGATTCGTTTAACACTTCTGTATTTGTGCTATGTAGATTCGTTTAACACTTCTGTATTTGTGCTATGTAGATTCGTTTAACACTTCTGTATTTGTGCTATGTAGATTCGTTTAACACTTCTGTATTTGTGCTATGTAGATTCGTTTAACACTTCCGTGCTATGTAGATTCGTTTAACACTTCTGTATTTGTGCTATGTAGATTCGTTTAACACTTCTGTGCTATGTAGATTCGTTTAACACTTCTGTGCTATGTAGATTCGTTTAACACTTCTGTGCTATGTAGATTCGTTTAACACTTCTGTGCTATGTAGATTCGTTTAACACTTCTGTGCTATGTAGATTCGTTTAACACTTCTGTGCTATGTAGATTCGTTTAACACTTCTGTGCTATGTAGATTCGTTTAACACTTCTGTGCTATGTAGATTCGTTTAACACTTCTGTGCTATGTAGATTCGTTTAACACTTCTGTGCTATGTAGATTCGTTTAACACTTCTGTGCTATGTAGATTTTAACACTTCTGTGCTATTAACACTTCTGTGCTATGTAGATTCGTTTAACACTTCTGTGCTATGTAGATTAACACTTCTGTGCTATGTAGATTCGTTTAACACTTCTGTGCTATGTAGATTCGTTTAACACTTCTGTGCTATGTAGATTCGTTTAACACTTCTGTGCTATGTAGATTCGTTTAACACTTCTGTGCTATGTAGATTCGTTTAACACTTCTGTGCTATGTAGATTCGTTTAACACTTCTGTGCTATGTAGATTCGTTTAACACTTCTGTGCTATGTAGATTCGTTTAACACTTCTGTGCTATGTAGATTCGTTTAACACTTCTGTGCTATGTAGATTCGTTTAACACTTCTGTGCTATGTAGATTCGTTTAACACTTCTGTGCTATGTAGATTCGTTTAACACTTCTGTGCTATGTAGATTCGTTTAACACTTCTGTGCTATGTAGATTCGTTTAACACTTCTGTGCTATGTAGATTCGTTTAACACTTCTGTGCTATGTAGATTCGTTTAACACTTCTGTGCTATGTAGATTCGTTTAACACTTCTGTGCTATGTAGATTCGTTTAACACTTCCGTGCTATGTAGATTCGTTTAACACTTCCGTGCTATGTAGATTCGTTTAACACTTCCGTGCTATGTAGATTCGTTTAACACTTCCGTGCTATGTAGATTCGTTTAACACTTCCGTGCTATGTAGATTCGTTTAACACTTCCGTGCTATGTAGATTCGTTTAACACTTCCGTGCTATGTAGATTCGTTTAACACTTCCGTGCTATGTAGATTCGTTTAACACTTCCGTGCTATGTAGATTTGTTTAACACTTCCGTGCTATGTAGATTCGTTTAACACTTCCGTGCTATGTAGATTCGTTTAACACTTCCGTGCTATGTAGATTCGTTTAACACTTCCGTGCTATGTAGATTCGTTTAACACTTCTGTATCCGTGTTATATGTAGATTAGTTTCACATTTCTGTGATCAATGGCCCATTTTATTCACTCATGCCATTTTGTTGATCTTTTCTCAGCTTGGGTGTGTCCCATGGGACAGACTGCAATGGTGCAACCACCATTAACCTGTGATGTCTGCAGAAAAGTCTAACATTAGAACAGACTAGGCTACCCAATAAATGGTGTTTCCAATGCTCCCTCTTTTGCATGACCAAAATTGCATGTAAAAGATGGACACCAACTCCCTTCCAGTCAGCAACACAACCATCTTCTGTTTGTCTGTATTTTCTTCTTCTCCAGAACAACCATGTTGTCTCCAGAACAACCAACGCCAGCCTGTACAACAAAGCGTTTGTGGAGCAGTTTGAGGAGACTCCTCTGCTTGTGGCGGTTCTCACATACATGGGCTATGGGATCCTCACCATCTTCGGGTACCTGCGGGACTTCCTCCGGCACTGGGGCATGGAGAAGTGCCATGTAGCCAGAGAAAGGGAAGAGCAGAAGGTAAGAGATGTAGATTACTTTTTCCTTGGAGGCTATTCACTTTTTTTCTTTTTAGCTTCTGTCTTGGATGGGTGTTTGTTCTAGCTGACAGATCTAGAATCGGATTACCCCGCCCCTGAATCGGATTACCCCGCCCCTGAATCGGATTACCCCGCCCCTGAATTATTATTTTTGAACCATTAACCTCTCTGGGACGCTAGCGTCACACCTGGCCAAAAGCCAGGGGAAATGCAGAGCGCCAAATTCAAATAAATGACTATAAAAATCTAACTTTCATTAAATCACACATGCAAGATAGCAAATTAAAGCTACACTTGTTGTGAATCCAGCCAACATGTCAGATTTCAAAAAGGCTTTTCGGCGAAAGCAAACGATGCTATTATCTGAGGATAGCACCTTCCTAAACAAAGATAAACCCTATTTCAACCCTGTAGGCGCGACACAAAACGCAAAAATAAAAATATAATTCATGCCTTACCTTGGACGAGCTTGTTTGTTAGCACTCCAATATGTCCCATAACGATCACAAATGGTCCTTTTGTTTGAATAGTTCCGTCGGTGTATATCCAGAATGTCCATTTGATCCGCTTGATCCAGAAAAACACTGGTTCCAACTTGCTCAACGTGACTACAAAATATCTCAAACGTTACCTGTAAACTTTGCCAAAACATTTCAAACTACTTTTGTAATACAAAGGTATTTTTTAACTTAAATAATCAATCAAATTGAAGACGGGATGATCTGTGTTCAATACAGGAAGAAAACAAACTGTAGCTTTCTGGTCACGCACCTCTATCTAACAGTACACTACAAGTGACCCTTGTTCAAGATGGCTGTACCTCTTCATTACACAAAGGAATAACCTCAACCAATTTCTAAAGACTGTTTACATCCATTGAAAGCGATAGGAACTGTAAGAAGGTCCCTTAGAAATCTGGATTCCCAATGAAAACCCATTGAAAAGAGAGTGACCTCAAAAAAAATGAAATCAGAATGGTTTGTCCTCAGAGTTTCGCCTGCTAAATAAGTTCTGTTATACTCACAGACATGATTCAAACAGTTTTAGAAACTTCAGAGTGGTTTCTATCCAAATCTACTAATATCTTATCTTGTGGGGATGAGTAGCAGGCAGTCGAATTTGGGCATGTATTTCATCCGGACGTGAAAATACTGCCCCCTGTCACCAAGAAGTTAAGGGTTTGGAGAAATAGCTGACCCTGTGTCAGTGGTTACTGGTTAGGGGCAACCTCTGTCTACCTACCTCCTTTGCTATTCATTCATTGCTTCTGCTTTAAAACGCCCCTCTAAAACGGTTTTATGATGTAGGCTGTTAGTGCTAATATTTAGTCTGGTGCTGTGTGAATAGGGAGTGAAATATGCCTGAACAATACAGGCGTGTAACATGGGAAGGTGTGAAAGTGATTTCTCCATTCACATTCCACTATAAAACCTGTTTTCTGTAAACCGCAATGCTCAGTGTAACCGCTGTGCCAAACCAGTTGTCCTGAAGCTGTAAAAGAGACGCACCTATTCCTGTGAGAAATGTGTGTTTGTCTATAAACACACTCTTTCTGGCAACAGCTAGTGCACACCAAATGCTTTTGAACAGTTAGGTCAAACGATTTCTTTGAAAGCTTGTGTGTTTGCATAAATTCAGACCGTGGTATTGATTCCAACAATGACTGACTCTGTCTGTCTCTGTGTTTTCTAGGACTTTGTTCCACTGTACCAGGACTTTGAGAATTTCTACACCCGGAATCTTTACATGCGTATCCGTGACAACTGGAACAGGCCGATCTGCAGTGTTCCAGGAGCCAAGATGGACCTGTTGGAGAGGGCCTCCAAAGACTACAACTGGACCTTCCAGTGAGTGGCCCATCCCAACCATAATAACTCTGTTAGAGTTTGTATTTGGTTGTATTTGCTACTGTACACTCTGGACCTGGCTTTTACAGGGAGTAGATGGGTCTGTGTGAGAACTGGACCTGGCTTTTACAGGGAGTAGATGGGTCTGTGTGAGAACTAGCCATGGCTTTTACAGGGAGTAGATGGGTCTGTGTGAGAACTGGACCTGGCTTTTACAGGGAGTAGATGGGTCTGTGTGAGAACTGGACCTGGCTTTTACAGGGAGTAGATGGGTCTGTGTGAGAACTGGACCTGGCTTTTACAGGGAGGAGATGGGTCTGTGTGAGAACTAGCCATGGCTTTTACAGGGAGTAGATGGGTCTGTGTGAGAACTGGACCTGGCTTTTACAGGGAGTAGATGGGTCTGTGTGAGAACTGGACCTGGCTTTTACAGGGAGTAGATGGGTCTGTGTGAGAACTGGACCTGGCTTTTACAGGGAGGAGATGGGTCTGTGTGAGAACTAGCCATGGCTTTTACAGGGAGTAGATGGGTCTGTGTGAGAACTGGACCTGGCTTTTACAGGGAGTAGATGGGTCTGTGTGAGAACTGGACCTGGCTTTTACAGGGAGTAGATGGGTCTGTGTGAGAACTGGACCTGGCTTTTACAGGGAGGAGATGGGTCTGTGTGAGAACTAGCCATGGCTTTTACAGGGAGTAGATGGGTCTGTGTGAGAACTGGACCTGGCTTTTACAGGGAGTAGATGGGTCTGTGTGAGAACTGGACCTGGCTTTTACAGGGAGTAGATGGGTCTGTGTGAGAACTAGCCATATTTTTATTTTTTTATTTTACTAGGCAAGTCAGTTAAGAACAAACTCTTATTTTCAATGACTGCCTAGGAACTGTGGGTTAAATGCCTTGTTCAGGGGCAGAATGACAGATTTGTACCTTGTCAGCTCGGTGATTCAAACTTGCAACCTTTCGGTTTCTAGGCCAACGCTCTAACCACTAGGCTACGCTGCTGTCCCGAATGTCATGGAAGGGTCTTTCATGCCCCCTCTATCACCTACAGGTCATTGCCCTACTTACAATGATAAGAGAGGAAAGTCTATCTGGGGACAAACGTGATGTGTAGAAACCAACAGACAATATCTGTCACGTATCGTTGTGTGGTAATGGTTAACCTCATTCACTCTTTGCTAGGCATGATATGCTGTTGTCACAACTGCATGCAAGTGTTAGGGAACTCGTCAAGAACAAGTTAAAAACAAAACCTGATGTTATTGTCAACACGATAGCTACTCTTGCTGCTTGTCAAAACTCACAAGTACAGTATAAAACAAAAAAACCAGAAGCCTTGGTTTGGTGTGTTTAGCTTTATCAGAATGTTTTTAAATACAGGACAATGTAAGACCTCCTCCAACACAACAGTAGTTCTGTCTCGTCAGAGTTGTCTTTCTACCCAGACACACAGGCAAGCTGGTGAAAGACGTGATCAACATGGGTTCATATAACTACCTGGGCTTTGCTGAGAACACTGGGAGGTGTGCCGACGCTGCCACAGAGTCCACCCACCACTATGGCGTTGGAGTGGGTAGCACCCGCTATGAGATGGGTAAGACATGGATATAATCACCTTCTTGTTGGGGACGAGGGACGTTTTGTTTTTAAACACTCTGTGGACCGCAGGTAGAGCATGTTGCTTACAACGCCAGGATAGTGGGTTCGATTCCCGGTACCACCAGTACCTTAAATGTATGCACGCGTGACTGTTACGTTTATCCAAGCCACGTATCTTCTAAATGGCTAATGTTATTTAAAAGGAAGCGCTGATACACAACGTTGGTACAATATCCACTGCAGACAACCTTCTGGGGACAAACTGGCCCACTCATTCTGTTGTTGGGCTTGGTTGTGCCGTCTACTTTAGTAGTTTTGCAATTTTTAAAGGAAACAAGGAATCAAAAGTCCTCTGTTGTCATGTACCCCACAATGCCAGAGTAGAACGACATGTTGGACATGAACATTCTAGTCAAGTCGTCCTCCATGCGTCGTTTATGTCAGGCCTTTATGTGCAGCAAGCTGTTGTTCTGAGGTAGTGCATCTTTGTGTTGTTGTATTGAGTTAAAAATGAAAAGTGATGATTTTAGAGCATCACTGTAACTGAGCTGGATCCTAGTGAGTTTTAGTACATCTGTATTGATGTCATGCACACTTTATGTTGACATGAACACTTGTTAAAGTAAGACATCCCTTTTGTTTCCATCTTTCTGTTCCTGCTGTGTCCAGGCAACCTGGACATCCATGAGGAGTTGGAACAGCTGGTTGCTAGGTTCCTGGGGGTGGAGTCATCTATGGCCTTTGGGATGGGCTTCGCTACCAACTCCATGAACATTCCGGCTCTGGCTGGAAAGGTAGGGATAAAAATATATATTTATTTCTCACATGCTTCGTAAACAACAGGTAAATGGTTACGTACGCGTCCTTATCTAACAATGTATATTTAGAGATGCATTAAAACAGAGAAATAGTGACACAAGCAATAAATACACAGTAAATAACGAATACAAATATTAAGTTCATATAACATGGCTGTTTTACATGGAGTATATAATATAACATGGCTGTTTTACATGGAGTATATAATATAACATGGCTGTTTTACATGGAGTATATAATATAACATGGCTGGTTTTACAGGGAGTATATAATATAACATGGCTGGTTTTACAGGGTTTTACAGGGAGTATATAATATAACATGGCTGGTTTTACAGGGTTTTACAGGGAGTATATAATATAACATGGCTGGTTTTACAGGGAGTATATAATATAACATGGCTGGTTTTACAGGGAGTATATAATATAACATGGCTGTTTTACATGGAGTATATAATATAACATGGCTGGTTTTACAGGGAGTATATAATATAACATGGCTGGTTTTACAGGGAGTATATAATATAACATGGCTGGTTTTACAGGGAGTATATAATATAACATGGCTGTTTTTACAGGAGTATATAATATAACATGGCTGGTTTTACAGGGAGTATATAATATAACATGGCTGTTTTACAGGAGTATATAATATAACATGGCTGGTTTTACAGGGAGTATATAATATAACATGGCTGGTTTTACAGGGAGTATATAATATAACATGGCTGGTTTTACAGGGAGTATATAATATAAAATGGCTGGTTTTACAGGGAGTATATAATATAACATGGCTGGTTTTACAGGGAGTATATAATATAACATGGCTGGTTTTACAGGGAGTATATAATATAACATGGCTGGTTTTACAGGGAGTATATAATATAACATGGCTGGTTTTACAGGGAGTATATAATATAACATGGCTGGTTTTACAGGGAGTATATAATATAACATGGCTGGTTTTACAGGGAGTATATAATATAACATGGCTGGTTTTACAGGGAGTATATAATATAACATGGCTGGTTTTACAGGGAGTATATAATATAACATGGCTGGTTTTACAGGGAGTATATAATATAACATGGCTGGTTTTACAGGGAGTATATAATATAACATGGCTGGTTTTACAGGGAGTATATAATATAACATGGCTGGTTTTACAGGGAGTATATAATATAACATGGCTGGTTTTACAGGGAGTATATAATATAACATGGCTGGTTTTACAGGGAGTATATAATATAACATGGCTGGTTTTACAGGGAGTATATAATATAACATGGCTGGTTTTACAGGGAGTATATAATATAACATGGCTGGTTTTACAGGGAGTATATAATATAACATGGCTGGTTTTACAGGGAGTATATAATATAACATGGCTGGTTTTACAGGGAGTATATAATATAACATGGCTGGTTTTACAGGGAGTATATAATATAACATGGCTGGTTTTACAGGGAGTATATAATATAACATGGCTGGTTTTACAGGGAGTATATAATATAACATGGCTGTTTTACATGGAGTATATAATATAACATGGCTGGTTTTACAGGGAGTATATAATATAACATGGCTGGTTTTACAGGGAGTATATAATATAACATGGCTGTTTTACATGGAGTATATAATATAACATGGCTGGTTTTACAGGGAGTATATAATATAACATGGCTGGTTTTACAGGGAGTATATAATATAACATGGCTGGTTTTACAGGGAGTATATAATATAACATGGCTGTTTTACATGGAGTATATAATATAACATGGCTGGTTTTACAGGAGTATATAATATAACATGGCTGTTTTACATGGAGTATATAATATAACATGGCTGGTTTTACAGGGACAGGGAGTATATAATATAACATGGCTGGTTTTACAGGGAGTATATAATATAACATGGCTGGTTTTACAGGAGTATATAATATAACATGGCTGGTTTTACAGGGAGTATATAATATAAAATGGCTGGTTTTACAGGGAGTATATAATATAACATGGCTGGTTTTACAGGGAGTATATAATATAACATGGCTGGTTTTACAGGGAGTATATAATATAACATGGCTGGTTTTACAGGGAGTATATAATATAACATGGCTGGTTTTACAGGAGTATATAATATAACATGGCTGGTTTTACAGGTTTTACAGGGAGTATATAATATAACATGGCTGGTTTTACAGGGAGTATATAATATAACATGGCTGGTTTTACAGGGAGTATATAATATAACATGGCTGGTTTTACAGGGAGTATATAATATAACATGGCTGGTTTTACAGGGAGTATATAATATAACATGGCTGGTTTTACAGGGAGTATATAATATAACATGGCTGGTTTTACAGGGAGTATATAATATAACATGGCTGGTTTTACAGGGAGTATATAATATAACATGGCTGGTTTTACAGGGAGTATATAATATAACATGGCTGGTTTTACAGGGAGTATATAATATAACATGGCTGGTTTTACAGGGAGTATATAATATAACATGGCTGGTTTTACAGGGAGTATATAATATAACATGGCTGGTTTTACAGGGAGTATATAATATAACATGGCTGGTTTTACAGGGAGTATATAATATAACATGGCTGGTTTTACAGGGAGTATATAATATAACATGGCTGGTTTTACAGGGAGTATATAATATAACATGGCTGGTTTTACAGGGAGTATATAATATAACATGGCTGGTTTTACAGGGAGTGTATAATATAACATGGCTGTTTTACAGGGAGTGTATAATATAACATGGCTGGTTTTACAGGGAGTGTATAACATGGCTGGTTTTACAGGGAGTGTATAACATGGCTGGTTTTACAGGAGTGTATAACATGGCTGGTTTTACAGGGAGTGTATAATATAACATGGCTGGTTTTACAGGGAGTGTATAATATAACATGGCTGGTTTTACAGGGAGTGTATAATATAACATGGCTGGTTTTACAGGGAGTGTATAATATAACATGGCTGGTTTTACAGGGAGTGTATAATATAACATGGCTGGTTTTACAGGGAGTGTATAATATAACATGGCTGGTTTTACAGGGAGTATATAATATAACATGGCTGGTTTTACAGGGAGTATATAATATAACATGGCTGGTTTTACAGGGAGTATATAATATAACATGGCTGGTTTTACAGGGAGTATATAATATAACATGGCTGGTTTTACAGGGAGTATATAATATAACATGGCTGGTTTTACAGGGAGTATATAATATAACATGGCTGGTTTTACAGGGAGTGTATAATATAACATGGCTGGTTTTACAGGGAGTGTATAATATAACATGGCTGGTTTTACAGGGAGTATATAATATAACATGGCTGGTTTTACAGGGAGTGTATAATATAACATGGCTGGTTTTACAGGGAGTATATAATATAACATGGCTGGTTTTACAGGAAGTATGTACAGAGTCCCACGGGATTCCTGACCCCTTCCATCAGCTCACTCTCGCGCCTCGCTTCAGTTGGCACCGTCACTTGGCTACCTCAGATACCAACCTGCATCAGTAGGCTAAATGAGGACGCCTTCAGTAGAGGAGTTGAAACGTTTTAGCCAAGGACCCATCATTAACATTAGAGCGACGTTTTATCTACATTTGATGGAGTCGTCTGTAACACGAAAGGAACCAGAACACGGCTTGTTAAAAAGGCTGTGGTTTAATCAAATAGGCTGCCAACCAGAGAGAGGGACAAGCAGCCTGAATCAGCATCGCTGTTCTGCTCCTAACAACTTTAGCATCAGGCCCAGTAGTTTGTTTATTTAACTAAAGCCCTGCTGTCTGAGGTGAGGAGGGAAATGAACATAGATTGACTTATACAGTCCTGTAACTCAGGTTTTATGATCTGATAATCTGTGCTCCGCTGTAGGCTACAGATTTCTGCAGTGCTGAGCAGACAGTCCTGTTGGGGGTGTCTGTCCTCATCTTTCAGCATCTTTCAGCCTTAACTAATCTACATTACAGAGACGTAGGCCTACAGTCAGTGCATTTAACATCTCACAGTCGCATTTTGCATTTCTGAAATGATTTTCAATACTTCCCAATCGATCACAATGGTCACAATGGTCGATCACAATGATCTACATATTTCTGCGTGCAAAAATGAGCACGGGGCCGGAGTGATTCTTATCTGGAAGGGACAGGAATGTTCTGGGGTTATAGACCTGTTGTGTGATCAGGAATGTTCTGGGGTTATAGACCTGTTGTGTGATCAGGAATGTTCTGGGGTTATAGACCTGTTGTGTGATCAGGAATGTTCTGGGGTTATAGACCTGTTGTGTGATCAGGAATGTTCTGGGGTTATAGACCTGTTGTGTGATCAGGAATGTTCTGGGGTTATAGAACTGTTGTGTGATCAGGAATGTTCTGGGGTTATAGACCTGTTGTGTGATCAGGAATGTTCTGGGGTTATAGAACTGTTGTGTGATCAGAATGTTCTGGGGTTATAGACCTGTTGTGTGATCAGGAATGTTCTGGGGTTATAGACCTGTTGTGTGATCAGGAATGTTCTGGGGTTATAGACCTGTTGTGTGATCAGGAATGTTCTGGGGTTATAGACCTGTTGTGTGATCAGGAATGTTCTGGGGTTATAGAACTGTTGTGTGATCAGGAATGTTCTGGGGTTATAGAACTGTTGTGTGATCAGGAATGTTCTGGGGTTATAGACCTGTTGTGTGATCAGGAATGTTCTGGGGTTATAGACCTGTTGTGTGATCAGGAATGTTCTGGGGTTATAGACCTGTTGTGTGATCAGGAATGTTCTGGGGTTATAGACCTGTTGTGTGATCAGGAAAGACTTGACAGGAATGGATTTGAACTCCTGTGTCAACCTGTACTATGCACTATCCTCTGTAGTGGCTTGTGATTGGAGGACAGGCAGTTGCCATACTAGCCAGTGAAGCAGCCGGTCAAGACTCTCTCAGTGGTACAGCTGTAGAACTTTGTGAGGATCTGAGGGCCCATGCTGAATCTGTTCAGCCTCATGAGGGGGGAAAAAACATTGTTTCCTCTTCACGACTGGGTTGCTGTGTGGGGACCATAATATTTCCTTATTGGTGTGGACATTGAGGAACTGGAATCTCGACCTGCTCCTTTTTGATTTAAATGAGGGCGTGCTCGGCCCTCCGTTTCCTGGTGTCCACGATCAGCGACTTTGTGTTGCTGAGGTTGAGGGAGAGGTTGTTGTCCTGGCACCACACTGTCTCTGACCTCCCTATAGGCTGTCTCATCGTCATTGGTGATCAGGCCCACCACCGTCTTCTGCATACTTAATGGTGTTGGAGTCGTGCGCGGCCGTGGGTGAACAGGGAGTACAGGAGGGGACTGTATGTACCGCTAAGGGGCCCCGTGTTGAGGTTCCACATGGGGGATGTTTTGTTGCCTACCCCCACCACCTGGGGGCAGCCGATCAGGAAGTCGGGAATCCAGTTGCAGAAGGAAGTGTTCAGTCCCAGGATCCTTAGCTTATTGATGAGGTTTGAGGGCACTATGGTGTTGAACGCTGAGCTGTAGTCAATGAACAGAATTCTCACTTAGGTGTTCCTTTTGTCCAGGTGGGAAAGGGCAGTGCGGAGTGCAAAATAGATTGCATCATCTGTGAATTTGTTTGGGCGGTATGTGACTTGGAGTGGGTCCATTCAATGTTTGCAGACTCCAAGAAGAGTCTGCGTTACAACTTCAGCTTTAAGCACTAAGTGATTTTGTCTCTCTCTGACCCAGACAAAGTGGTCTTGTTTCAATTCTACGAAATGATTTAGTTAAGAGGTAAATCCGGCTGAGCATATCACACCGAGATGAAACCACAATGGCTGGATTCGTCTGACTGTCACCGTTCATTTTCCTTCTCCCAAGCTCAGCTCACTCACTCAGAGGAAGAGATAATCGATTCTTTGTCTGGATAGGCCAGAAAATGTGACACGTCACTTCTTATGCAAATGTAGGGTCTGAAACCTGACACTTGGAAACAGAGAGCAGACAGCTGGGGCTTTTTGGCATTATAAGGCAAGGGACACTACGGCGTTCACAGAGCGCTTTCGACACTAACATGTCATTCGGAATCAGTCCAGAACTGCTCAAAGTCCCCCATATGGGGGTTCACGCCGTTCCAAAACCCTCTAGTTTCCTCGGTGTGTTTTCAAAACATTGAGAAACGGGTCCTGAATCATCATGATGCCTGAATGGCCTTGAGTTATTAGGATAGGAAGCTCCCTCTCTCTCTCTCTCTCTGACCCCTCTCTCTCTCTGACCCCTCTCTCTCTCTGACCCCTCTCTCTCTCTGACCCCTCTCTCTCTCTGACCCCTCTCTCTCTCTCTCTGACCCCTCTCTCTCTCTCTCTCTGACCCCTCTCTCTCTCTCTCTCTCTGACCCCTCTCTCTCTCTCTCTCTGACCCCTCTCTCTCTCTCTCTCTCTGACCCCTCTCTCTCTCTCTCTCTCTCTGACCCCTCTCTCTCTCTCTCTCTCTGACCCCTCTCTCTCTCTCTCTCTGACCCCTCTCTCTCTCTCTCTCTCTCTGACCCCTCTCTCTCTCTCTCTCTCTGACCCCTCTCTCTCTCTCTCTCTGACCTCTCTCTCTCTCTCTGACCCTCTCTCTCTCTGACCTCTCTCTCTGACCTCTCTCTCTCTCTCTCTCTCTCTGACCCCTCTCTCTCTCTCTCTGACCCTCTCTCTCTCTCTCTGACCCTCTCTCTCTCTCTCTGACCCCTCTCTCTCTCTGACCCTCTCTCTGACCTCTCTCTCTGACCCCTCTCTCTCTCTCTCTGACCCCTCTCTCTCTCTGACCCCTCTCTCTCTCTCTGACCCCTCTCTCTCTCGCTCTCTGACCCTCTCTCTCTCTCTCTGACCCCTCTCTCTCTCTCTCTGACCCCTCTCTCTCTCGCTCTCTGACCCCTCTCTCTCTCTCTCTGACCCCTCTCTCTCTCTCTCTCTGACCCCTCTCTCTCTCGCCCCTCTCTCTGACCCCTCTCTCTCTCGACCCCCCTCTCTCTCCCCTCTCTCTCTCTGACCCCTCTCTCTCTCTCTCCGACCCCTCTCTCTCTCTCTCCGACCCCTCTCTCTCTCTCTCCGACCCCTCTCTCTCTCGCTCTCCGACCCCTCTCTCTCTCTCTCTCCGACCCCTCTCTCTCTCTCTCTCTCTGACCCCTCTCTCTCTCTCTCTCCGACCCCTCTCTCTCTCTCTCTCTCTCTCTGACCCCTCTCTCTCTCTCTCTCTCTGACCCCTCTCTCTCTCTCTCTCTCCGACCCCTCTCTCTCTCTCTCTCTGACCCCTCTCTCTCCGACCCCTCTCTCCGACCCCTCTCTCTCTCTCTCTCTGACCCCTCTCTCTCCTCTCTGACCCCTCTCTCTCTCTCTCTCCGACCTCTCTCTCTCTCTCTCTGACCCCTCTCTCTCTCTCCCTGACCCCTCTCTCTCTCTCTCTCCGACCTCTCTCTCTCTCTCTCTCTCTGACCCCTCTCTCTCTCTCCGACCCCTCTCTCTCCCTCCGACCCCTCTCTCTCCTCCGACCCCTCTCTCTCCTCTCTCCGACCCCTCTCTCTCTCTCTCTGACCTCTCTCTCTCTCTCTCTGACCCCTCTCTCTCTCTGACCCCTCTCTCTCTCCTGACCCCTCTCTCTCTCTCTCTGACCTCTCTCTCTCTCTCTCTCCGACCCCTCTCTCCCTCTCCCCTCTCTCTCTCCCCGACCCCTCTCTGACCCCTCTCTCTCTCTCTGACCCCTCTCTCTCTCTCTCTGACCCCTCTCTCTCTCTCTCTCCGACCCCTCTCTCTCTCGCTCCCCCCCTCTCTCTCCGACCCCTCTCTCTCCGACCCCTCTCTCTCTCTCTCTCTGACCCCTCTCTCTCCCTCCGACCCCTCTCTCTCCCTCCGACCCCTCTCTCTCTCTCTCTCTCCGACCCCTCTCTCTCTCGCTCTCCGACCCCTCTCTCTCTCGACTCTCTCTCCCTCCGACCCCTCTCTCTCTCTCTCTCCGACCTCTCTCTCTCTCTCTCTCTCTCCGACCCCTCTCTCTCCTCTCCGACCCCTCTCTCTCCCTCCGACCCCTCTCTCTCTCTCTCTCCGACCCTCTCTCTCTCTCTCTCCGACCCCTCTCTCTCTCGCTCTCGACCCCTCTCTCTCCCTCCGACCCCTCTCTCTCTCTCCCTCCGACCCCTCTCTCTCTCTCTCTCCGACCCCTCTCTCTCTCTCTCTCTCCGACCCTCTCTCTCTCTCTCCGACCCCTCTCTCTCTCTCTCTCCGACCCCTCTCTCCCCTCTCTCTCCCTCCGACCCTCTCTCTCTCTCTCTCTCTCCGACCTCTCTCTCTCTCTCTCTCTCTCCGACCCCCTCTCTCTCTCTCTCTCTCCGACCCCTCTCTCTCCACCCCCATCTCTCTGCCCACCCCTCTCTTTCTCTCCACCCCCATCTCTCTGCCCCTCTCTCTCTCTCTCTGACTCATATAATCCTTTACTTCTCCTCCTCTAAGTTTTGTTTTGACAAAAAGTAAAGTAGAAGTCTCTGACTGGCAGGCGTGTGGTCGTCCTCGTGAAAGTAGTCAAGACACTTCCTGTCTTGACAGACGTAAACATTAAGGAGAGGCGAAGGACCATTCACATGATCCTGACAGACTTCCTCCTCCTCGCCTCTTCTTGGAAATTACATCATTGCGTAATGCACTCATTCTGCTCAATCGTTCAATCACGAGATGATGGAATTGTGTAACTTGTCTTGTGGTAACTATACAATGGCTGTGGTGTGATGTCTGAGGTGTCATTGACTGTGAGACTGTGTCTGTGACCCCCCCCCCTTCAGGGAGACTGTCCTGTATGCCACTTTAGTGTTTTTGTATATCGATGTAAATAAATGATATTATATTGTTGTAATTCCAGGGCTGTTTGATCCTGAGTGATGAGTTAAACCATGCCTCTCTGGTGCTGGGCGCTCGGCTGTCTGGATCCATCATCAGAGTCTTCAAGCACAACAGTGAGTCATTTAGTGGTGTCCAAGACGACCCTGTTTGATCACCATCTATCTATTACCTCAGCCAGCTGTCTACAGTAAACGTCCAGATCACAATGGGATGTAACCCGCTCCGTGCAATCAACACAACACTAAAGACCAACTGTCTCTCATTAGAAGCTCTAGTCTCTGTCTAGCTGTTTGTTTATCTTATAATAGAGTCTGAGCACATGTAAGCCGTGTCACCGTCCATCCCCGGCCTCCTCTACACCATCTACTGTTCATCCCGATCCAGTTAGACGTGACTCTGTAGTTAGGTGTCAGGTAGTAATGCAAATCTGGATATTTCGTGCCAGTGTTTGTTTTCTCTCATTGCTCCTTCTGGCATTCTATTTTAGACTGACAAGACGGGGGAGATGTGATGGATAAACACATTTCTTCACTCGAAGACTCGCTGCCACTCGGTGTTAGCCAGCCATCTTGTTGTTGTCTTGCTTTGGGATACAATGTCTAAACATTCAGGTACTTAGGCTGCATTATTCAGACCCTTTTCTATGCTCTGTGTGTGTCTCTGTAGATATGGTGAGTCTAGAGAAGCTGTTGAGAGACGCCATCGTCCACGGCCAGCCCAGAACACGCAGGCCCTGGAAGAAGATCCTCATACTGGTCGAAGGAATATACAGGTACGGTACCTTTTTTTAAGAGGTATCGTATGATATCATCTGCATTTATTTTTCTGAGTTTTCTTATTAAACGTTAATGAATTCCAATAAATAATGGAAATAACCCCAGCTGAATCAGACGCTCACAATACATTTTAGAAAGTCTCCCTGCGGGCACGGCCTAGTCGTACAGAAAGGCTCCCTACAGGCTCGGCCTAGTCGTACAGAAAGGCTCCCTGCGGGCACGGCCTAGTCGTACAGAAAGGCTCCCTACAGGCTCGGCCTAGTCGTACAGAAAGGCTCCCTACAGGCTCGGCCTAGTCGTACAGAAAGGCTCCCTGCAGGCTCGGCCTAGTCGTACAGAAGGCTCCCTGCAGGCTCGGCCTAGTCGTACAGAAAGGCTCCCTGCGGGCACGGCCTAGTCGTACAGAAAGGCTCCCTGCGGGCACGGCCTAGTCGTACAGAAAGGCTCCCTGCGGGCACGGCCTAGTCGTACAGAAAGGCTCCCTGCGGGCACGGCCTAGTCGTACAGAAAGGCTCCCTGCGGGCACGGCCTAGTCGTACAGAAAGGCTCCCTGCGGGCACGGCCTAGTCGTACAGAAAGGCTCCCTGCGGGCACGGCCTAGTCGTACAGAAAGGCTCCCTGCGGGCACGGCCTAGTCGTACAGAAAGGCTCCCTGCGGGCACGGCCTAGTCGTACAGAAAGGCTCCCTGCGGCATGGCCTAGTCGTACAGAAAGGCTCCCTGCGGGCACGGCCTAGTCGTACAGAAAGGCTCCCTGCGGGCACGGCCTAGTCGTACAGAAAGGCTCCCTGCGGGCAGAAAGGCTCCCTGCGGCACGGCCTAGTCGTACAGAAAGGCTCCCTGCGGGGCTCGGCACGGCCTAGTCGTACAGAAAGGCTCCCTGCGGGCTCGGCACGGCCTAGTCGTACAGAAAGGCTCCCGGCCTGCGGGCTCGGGGCACGGCCTAGTCGTACAGAAAGGCTCCCTGCGGGCTCGGCCTAGTCATACAGAAAGGCTCCCTGCGGGCACGGCCTAGTCGTACAGAAAGGCTCCCTGCGGGCATGGCCTAGTCGTACAGAAAGGCTCCCTGCGGGCACGGCCTAGTCGTACAGAAAGGCTCCCTGCGGGCACGGCCTAGTCGTACAGAAAGGCTCCCTGCGGGCTCGGCACGGCCTAGTCGTACAGAAAGGCTCCCTGCGGGCACGGCCTAGTCGTACAGAAAGGCTCCTGCGGGGCGGCCTAGTCGTACGGAAAGGCTCCTGCGGGCTCGGCACGGCCTAGTCGTACGGAAAGGCTCCCTGCGGGCTACGGGCTCGGCACGGCCTAGTTGTACGGAAAGGCTCCCTACGGGCTCGGCCTAGTCATACAGAAAGGCTCCCTGCGGGCACGGCTCGGCCTAGTCGTACAGAAAGGCTCCCTGCAGGCTCGGCACGGCCCCTAGTCGTACAGAAAGGCTCCCTGCAGGCTCGGCCTAGTCATACAGAAAGGCTCCCTGCAGGCTCGGCCTAGTCATACAGAAAGGCTCCCTACAGACTCGGCACGGCCTAGTCGGCTCGGCCTAGTCGTGCGGAAAGGCTCCCTACAGGCTCGGCACGGCCTAGTCGTACAGAAAGGCTCCCTGCAGGCTCGGCCTAGTCATACAGAAAGGCTCCCCGCAGACTCGGCCTAGTCGTACAGAAAGGCTCCCTGCAGGCTCGGCACAGCCTAGTCGTACAGAAAGGCTCCCTACAGGCTCGGCACGGCCTAGTCGTACAGAAAGGCTCCCTACAGGCTCGGCACGGCCTAGTCTTTACGTAGAAGTGGGCATAAATATAGTGGGACTTAAGTTCTTTGTCATGTACTTAGTGTAAAGGTCAACCAATCTGTTCTGTTCAGTATGGATCTTGGTGAAGCTGCCTGTCCCTGATCAGTTCACCAAATGTGTCGTTAAAACGGTCTGACACACCCTGAGTGATCTAGAGAAACACACAGTCACTGACTTCTCACAGCAAATGAAGATCAATAAGAAACACACTGTTTACGTTGTTTTAGATTGCACATAGGGAGATGTTCACGTCTTAGTACGGCCGTGTGGTCATTTTACCAGACACAACAGTTGATACACAGAATATTTGTAGTGTGTGTGTGCTGTACGTTCATGTCATGTATGTGTGTCTGTCTCTCCTCCCTCCACGTCTCACCATTCTCCTCTCCATCTTCAGTATGGAGGGATCCATCGTGCGTCTGCCTGAGGTGATAGCCCTGAAGAAGCGCTACAAGGCCTTTCTCTACCTGGACGAGGCCCACAGCATCGGGGCACTAGGACCTCGTGGTGGAGGGGTGGTCGACTACTTTGCTCTGGACCCCAAAGATGTTGACATCATGATGGGAACGTTCACTAAGAGCTTTGGTGCTGCTGGAGGGTATATCGGAGGAAAAAGGGTGAGTCTGCTGTCTGTCAGAGGTTAAAGGGCAGGGGAGGTCATTATGGGAGTATTTACCCAGAGCTTTGGTGCTGCTGGAGGGTATATCGGAGGAAAGCAGGTGAGCCGGCTGTCTCCAAAGGCAGAAACCTGAGTTCCAGCTTTTTTTCCTCATGTTCCCATTCCGTTAAGTGAATGAATACTAGACTAGGAAGTATGGCTAAGCAACGCCAAAAGATCTGCGATTGGGAGAAATGCTCTTGACGGGGTGCCAAGACCTCTGAAGCAGCCATCAGTGCTGGAAACACCAAAACATTCAGTTCCAACAGAGGGGGAGGGGTAACACTGAAACTGCCCTGGGTGTTCACACACAGATAATCGTCACTGGCATGAGTCATGACATGTATATTACAAGCCGAAGTCTTTGTTTTCAGGGATGGTTACTGATACAGTTTACTGAAAAAGTTTTGGTGTGGCGGTTTCGTCATCAACAGGACAACCCGGTTTCATCATTGCCCTATGATATGAGACATTTCCCACAGTACTTAGTGAAACCAGTTAATTAGTGAAACCAGATTTCCATGGCTCAGTTGGAGCATGTTTCATTTCTGAATAGATCCCATACGGTCTACGTTAGAATGACAATGGTCTCTTCTCTTCCCCCGTAGGAGTTGATAGACTACCTGCGGTCCCACTCCCACAGTGCTATCTACGCCACCTCCATGTCTCCTCCTGTGTCCCAACAGATCATCACTTCTATGAAGATTATCATGGGGGAGGACGGTACCACTCTGGGTGAGTTTACACAGCCAGCCTCCCTCAGCTGGGATGAAACACACTGTGTAGCTGAAATAGAACTAGTTATTATCCCAAATCCTGCAATCATTAACATATCAAGAAGGTGATTTAAACAGCACGATCATTACACAGGTGCACCTTGTGCTGGGGACAATAAAAGGCCTCTCTAAAATGTGCTGTTTTGTCACAAAACACAATGTCACAGTTGTCTCCGGTTTTGAGGGAGTTTGGAATTGGCATGCTGACTGCAGGAATGTCCACCAGACCAATTTCCAGATAATTTAATGTCCATTTCTCCTCCTCCAACATCATTTTCTGAGAATTTGTCAGTACGTCCAACCGACCTCACAGCCACAGACCACATGTAACCACGCCAGCCCAGGACCTCAACATCCGGCTTCTTCACCTGAGGGATCGTCAGGGAGGGGTGTTGAGGAGTATTTCTGTCTAAAATAAAACCCTTTTGTGGGGAAAAACTCATTCTGATTGGCTGTGCCTGGCTCCACAGTGGGTGGGTCTAAGCCCTCCCAGGCTCACCTGTGGCTGTGCCCCTGCCCAGTCATGTGAAATCCATAGATTAGGGCCAAATTAATGTATTTCAATTCACTGATTTCCTTAAATGATCTCTAATTCAGCAAAATATTTGAAATTGTTGCATTATATTTTGGTTCGGTATACTGTACATGCAATGCATTCGGAAGGTATTCAGACCCTTTGACTTTTTCCACATTTTGTTACATTACAGCCTTATTCTAAAATTGATTTTTTTTTTCAAATCCTCATCAATCAACACACAATCCCCCGAAATGACAAAGCGAAAACAGTTTATTAAAAATCAACAGAAATACCTTATTTATACAAGTATTCAGACCCTTTGCTACGAGACTTAATTGAGCTCAGGTGCATCCTGTTTCCATTGATCGTCCTTGAGACAGTTCTACAACGTGATTGGAGTTCACCTGTGGTAAATTCAATTGATTGGCCATGATTTGAAAAGGCACACACCTGTCTATATAAGGTCCCACAGTTGACAGCGCATGTCAGAGTAAAAACCAAGCCATGATTGTGTTGAGGCATAGTTCTGGGGAAGGGTACCAAAACATTTCTGCAGCATTGAAGGTCCCCAAGAACAGTGGCCTCCATCATTCTTAAATGGAAGAAGTGTGTAACCACCAAGACTCTTCCTAGAGCTGGCCGCCCGGCCAAACTGAGCAATCAGGGGAGAAGGGCCTTGGTCAGGGAGGTGACCAAGAACCCAGTGGTCACTCTAACAGAGCTCTAGAGTTCCTCTGTGGAGATGAGAGAACCTTTCAGAAGGACAACCATCTCTGCAGCACTGCAACAATCAGGCCTTTATGGTTGAATGGCCAGAGGGAAGCCACTCCTCACTAAAAGGCACATGACAGCCCACTTGGAGTTTGCCAATTGTGACATAAAGACTCTCAGACCAAGAGAAACAAGATTCTCTGGTCTGATGAAACCAAGATTGAAATCTTTGGCCTGAATGCCAAGCGTCACGTCTGGAGGAAACCTGGCACCATCCCTACGGTGAAGCATGGTGGTGGCAGCATCACATCTGGAGGAAACCTGGCACCATCCCTACGGTGAAGCATGGTGGTGGCAGCATCACATCTGGAGGAAACCTGGCACCATCCCTACGGTGAAGCATGGTGGTGGCAGCATCACATCTGGAGGAAACCTGGCACCATCCCTACGGTGAAGCATGGTGGTGGCAGCATCACATCTGGAGGAAACCTGGCACCATCCCTACGGTGAAACATGGTGGTGGCAGCATCACATCTGGAGGAAACCTGGCACCATCCCTACGGTGAAGCATGATGGTGGCAGCATCAGGCTGTGGGGATATTTTTCAGTGGCAGGGACTGGGAGATCAGTCAGGATCAAGGGAAAGATGAACAGAGAAAAGTGCAGAGATCCTTGATGAAAACCTGCTTCAGAGCGCTCAGGACCTCAGACTGGGGTGAAGGTTCACCTTCCAACAGGACAACAACCCTAAGTACACAGCAAGGCAATGCAGGAGTGGCTTCGGGACAAGTATCTGAATATCCTTGAGTGGCCCAGCCAGAGTCCAGACTTGAACCCGATCGAAGAACTCTGGAGAGACCTGAAAATGGCTGGGCAGCGACGCTCCCCAACCAACCTGACAGAGCTTGAGAGGATCTGCAGAGAATAATAGGAGAAACTCCCCAAATACAGGTGTGCCCCAGAAGACCCGAGGCTGTAATCGCTGCCAAAGGTGCTTCAACAAAGTACTGAGTAAATAGTCTGAATACTTATGTAAATGTGATATTTACATTTTTTTTATTTATAATAAATTAGCAAAAATGTCCATCTTTTTTGCTTTGTCATTATGGGGTATTGTGTGTAGATTGGTCTGTGGGGGGGGGGGTTAATCGATTTTAGAACAAGGCTGTAACATAACAAAATGTGGAATAAGTCAAGGGGTCTGAATACTTTCTGAATGCACTGTATCTACCTCAACTACTGCTGAACATTAACTATGGTAGTGGCACTGACACTGTAAAACCTGATTCCATCATCAATACTTAATCATCAGGAGTTGAATCTGCTCCAAAGGGTTGTTGATGGCTATACACAAGGTTTTCACTTGCGTTAGGCTGTGCCTGGTACAGCACAGTGTCATTACCACCAGTAACCACAAGGTGGCAGTACAGACCTGGAAAGCATTACTGACTTCTGACTAAATTCATTGATTCTTGCTCACTGAAAAACTGAAGGAAAAACACAGTTTACGTTGATAAAAAAATATGCCCTTAAAATACAATTAGCTGTGTGTGGATTCTTCCAAACTAAAACTTAATACGAATATAAAATTCCATAGCTGTTGAGTCCTCTGGTTGAACTGTACTTAAACTAGTGAAAGTTGGGTCTCCTGTCTGGTCCATCTGTAGAACACAATCTCCTCTCTTCAACCTGAGTGCTGTCATCAGGTGCAGTGGAGTTGACGGTCACTCCGACACACACTGTACAGCAAACATCTGGAACCAGCTCAGCCCATCCAGAGTGTATGTATCCCCCTCTCGTTAGCATCAGGCTGGGTTAAAACCTCCAGTCAGTCCCCTGCTTCCCTAAGGGCTCTGAGTGATTGAAGTCTGTGAACTGGTAGTATAGACTTTCCCCACATGGCTTCATGGCTTTCAGATGTCTGTCTGTCTGAGCTCCTGTGTGTGTGTGTGTGGCTTCCATCTGTGTACAAAGCGACGTGCCACTGTGGATTAGAGTTCTCTCAGGAGTTCACTATGCTCACACACACACACACACACACACAGCTAAACCCAGCGAGGGTCCGGGTCACTCCAGGATTATGTTATTCTGACAGGGAGGTTCCCCCTGTTCCTACCTAGATAGTTGCAAATAACCACAGATATTGGGTCAGATGACCCTATAGTCAACCTTAACAGTAACCACTGGAGGATGAAAACATATCTGATCCTGTACCAGTGGATTGGGACAAAGTACAGAACTGATGTCTCTGCACCACTATTTCATCTCTGGGTGGGACGGGGAACAGTATTACATATTTCATCTCTGGGTGGGATGGGGAACAGTATTACATATTTCATCTCTGGGTGGGACGGGGAACAGTATTACATATTTCATCTCTGGGTGGGACGGGGAACAGTATTACATATTTCATCTCTGGGTGGGACGGGGAACAGTTTATTACATATTTCATCTCTGGGTGTGACGGGGAACAGTATTACATATTTCATCTCTGGGTGGGACGGGGAACAGTATTACATATTTCATCTCTGGGTGGGACGGGGAACAGTGTTACATATTTCATCTCTGGGTGGGACGGGGAACAGTTTATTACATATTTCATCTCTGGGTGGGATGGGGAACAGTATTACATATTTCATCTCTGGGTGGGACGGGGAACAGTTTACATATTTCATCTCTGGGTGGGATGGGGAACAGTATTACATATTTCATCTCTGGGTGGGACGGGGAACAGTTTATTACATATTTCATCTCTGGGTGGGACGGGGAACAGTTTATTACATATTTCATCTCTGGGTGGGACGGGGAACAGTTTTACATATTTCATCTCTGGGTGGGACGGGGAACAGTTTATTACATATTTCATCTCTGGGTGGGACGGGGAACAGTATTACATATTTCATCTCTGGGTGGGACGGGGAACAGTTTATTACATATTTCATCTCTGGGTGGGACGGGGAACAGTATTACATATTTCATCTCTGGGTGGGACGGGGAACAGTTTATTACATATTTCATCTCTGGGGACGGGAACAGTATTACATATTTCATCTCTGGGTGGGACGGGGAACAGTATTACATATTTCATCTCTGGGTGGGACGGGAACAGTTTATTACATATTTCATCTCTGGGTGGGACGGGGAACAGTATTACATATTTCATCTCTGGGTGGGACGGGGAACAGTGTTACATATTTCATCTCTGGGTGGGACGGGGGAACAGTGTTACATATTTCATCTCTGGGTGGGACGGGGAACAGTGTTACATATTTCATCTCTGGGTGGGACGGGGAACAGTGTTACATATTTCATCTCTGGGTGGGACGGGGAACAGTATTACATATTTTATCTCTGGGTGGGACGGGGAACAGTACATATTTCATCTCTGGGTGGGACGGGGAACAGTATTACATATTTCATCTCTGGGTGGGACGGGGAACAGTATTACATATTTCATCTCTGGGTGGGACGGGGAACAGTGTTACATATTTCATCTCTGGGTGGGACGGGGAACAGTTTATTACATATTTCATCTCTGGGTGGGACGGGGAACAGTATTACATATTTCATCTCTGGGTGGGATGGGGAACAGTATTACATATTTCATCTCTGGGTGGGACGGGGAACAGTATTACATATTTCATCTCTGGGTGGGACGGGGAACAGTATTACATATTTCATCTCTGGGTGGGATGGGGAACAGTATTACATATTTCATCTCTGGGTGGGACGGGGAACAGTATTACATATTTCATCTCTGGGTGGGACGGGGAACAGTTTATTACATATTTCATCTCTGGGTGGGACGGGGAACAGTATTACATATTTCATCTCTGGGTGGGACGGGGAACAGTTTATTACATATTTCATCTCTGGGTGGGACGGGGAACAGTATTACATATTTCATCTCTGGGTGGGAACAGTGTTACATATTTCATCTCTGGGGAACAGTGTTACATATTTCATCTCTGGGTGGGACGGGGAACAGTATTACATATTTCATCTCTGGGTGGGACGGGGAACAGTATTACATATTTCATCTCTGGGTGGGACGGGGAACAGTATTACATATTTCATCTCTGGGTGGGACGGGGAACAGTATTACATATTTCATCTCTGGGTGGGACGGGGAACAGTATTACATATTTCATCTCTGGGTGGGACGGGGAACAGTGTTACATATTTCATCTCTGGGTGGGACGGGGAACAGTGTTACATATTTCATCTCTGGGTGGGACGGGGAACAGTGTTTCATATTTCATCTCTGGGTGGGACGGGGAACAGTGTTACATATTTCATCCCTGGGTGGGACGGGGAACAGTTTATTACATATTTCATCTCTGGGTGGGACGGGGAACAGTGTTACATATTTCATCTCTGGGTGGGACGGGGAACACTATTACATATTTCATCTCTGGGTGGGATGAGGAACAGTTTATTACATATTTCATCTCTGGGTGCGACGGGGAACAGTGTTACATATTTCATCTCTGGGTGGGATGGGGAACAGTGTTACATATTTCATCTCTGGGTGGGACGGGGGGAACAGTTTATTACATATTTCATCCCTGGGTGGGACGGGGAACAGTGTTACATATTTCATCTCTGGGTGGGACGGGGAACAGTTTATTACATATTTCATCTCTGGGTGGGACGGGGAACAGTTTATTACATATTTCATCTCTGGGTGGGACGGGGAACAGTATTACATATTTCATCTCTGGGTGGGACGGGGAACAGTATTACATATTTCATCTCTGGGTGGGACGGGGAACAGTTTATTACATTTAATCTCTGGAAGGGACGGGGAACAGTTACATATTTCATCTCTGGGTGGGACGGGGAACAGTGTTACATATTTCATCTCTGGGTGGGACGGGGAACAGTATTACATATTTCATCTCTGGGTGGGATGGGGAACAGTATTACATATTTCATCTCTGGGTGGGACGGGAACAGTATTACATATTTCATCTCTGGGTGGGACGGAGAACAGTGTTACATATTTCATCTCTGGGTGGGACGGGGAACAGTTTATTACATTTTCATCTCTGGGTGGGACGGGGAACAGTATTACATATTTCATCTCTGGGTGGGACGGGGAACAGTTTATTACATTTAATCTCTGGGTGGGACGGGGAACAGTATTACATATTTCATCTCTGGGTGGGACGGGGAACAGTATTACATATTTCATCCCTGGGTGGGACGAGGAACAGTTTATTACATATTTCATCTCTGGGTGGGACGGGGAACAGTTTATTACATATTTCATCTCTGGAAGGGACGGGGAACAGTTACATATTTCATCTCTGGGTGGGACGGGGAACAGTGTTACATATTTCATCTCTGGGTGGGACGGGGAACAGTTACATATTTCATCTCTGGGTGGGACGGGGAACAGTGTTACATATTTCATCTCTGGGTGGGACGGGGAACAGTGTTACATATTTCATCTCTGGGAGGGACGGGGAACAGTTTACATATTTCATCTCTGGGTGGGACGGGGAACAGTGTTACATATTTCATCTCTGGGTGGGACGGGGAACAGTGTTACATATTTCATCTCTGGGTGGGACGGGGAACAGTTTATTACATATTTCATCTCTGGAAGGGACGGGAACAGTTTATTACATTTAATCTCTGGAAGGGACGGGGAACAGTTACATATTTCATCTCTGGAATGGACGGGGAACAGTTACATATTTCATCTCTGGGTGGGACGGGGAACAGTTACATATTTCATCTCTGGAAGGGACGGGAACAGTTACATATTTCATCTCTGGGTGGGACGGGGAACAGTTACATATTTCATCTCTGGGTGGGACGGGGAACAGTGTTACATATTTCATCTCTGGAAGGGACGGGGAACAGTTACATATTTCATCTCTGGAAGGGACGGGGAACAGTTACATATTTCATCTCTGGAAGGGACGGGGAACAGTTACATATTTCATCTCTGGAAGGGACGGGGAACAGTTACATATTTCATCTCTGGAAGGGACGGGGAACAGTGTTACATATTTAATCTCTGGGTGGGACGGGGAACAGTGTTACATATTTCATCTCTGGGTGGGACGGGGAACAGTGTTACATATTTCATCTCTGGGTGGGACGGGGAACAGTATTACATATTTCATCTCTGGGTGGGACGGGGAACAGTGTTACATATTTCATCCCTGGGTGGGACGGGGAACAGTATTACATATTTCATCTCTGGGTGTGACGGGGAACAGTATTACATATTTCATCTCTGGGTGGGACGGGGAACAGTATTACATATTTCATCTCTGGGTGGGACGGGGAACAGTTTATTACATATTTCATCTCTGGAAGGGACGGGGAACAGTTTATTACATTTAATCTCTGGAAGGGATGGGGAACAGTTACATATTTCATCTCTGGAAGGGACGGGGAACAGTTACATATTTCATCTCTGGAAGGGATGGGGAACAGTTACATATTTCATCTCTGGGTGGGACGGGGAACAGTATTACATATTTCATCTCTGGGTGGGACGGGGAACAGTATTACATATTTCATCTCTGGAAGGGACGGGGAACAGTTTATTACATTTAATCTCTGGAAGGGATGGGGAACAGTTACATATTTCATCTCTGGAAGGGACGGGGAACAGTTTATTACATTTAATCTCTGGAAGGGACGGGGAACAGTTACATATTTCATCTCTGGGTGGGACGGGAACAGTTACATATTTCATCTCTGGAAGGGACGGGAACAGACGGGGAACAGTTTATTACATTTAATCTCTGGAAGGGATGGGGAACAGTTACATATTTCATCTCTGGGTGGGACGGGGAACAGTTTATTACATTTAATCTCTGGAAGGGACGGGGAACAGTTACATATTTCATCTCTGGGTGGGACGGGGAACAGTTACATATTTCATCTCTGGAAGGGACGGGGAACAGTATTACATATTTCATCTCTGGGTGGGACGGGGAACAGTATTACATATTTCATCTCTGGGTGGGACGGGGAACAGTTTATTACATTTAATCTCTGGAAGGGACGGGGAACAGTTACATATTTCATCTCTGGAAGGGACGGGGAACAGTTTATTACATTTAATCTCTGGAAGGGATGGGGAACAGTTACATATTTCATCTCTGGGTGGGACGGGGAACAGTTTATTACATATTTCATCTCTGGAAGGGACGGGGAACAGTTACATATTTCATCTCTGGGTGGGACGGGGAACAGTTACATATTTCATCTCTGGGTGGGACGGGAACAGTTACATATTTCATCTCTGGAAGGGACGGGGAACAGTTACATATTTCATCTCTGGAAGGGACGGGGAACAGTTACATATTTCATCTCTGGAAGGGACGGGGAACAGTTACATATTTCATCTCTGGGTGGGACGGGGAACAGTTACATATTTCATCTCTGGGTGGGACGGGGAACAGTTACATATTTCATCTCTGGGTGGGACGGGGAACAGTTACATATTTCATCTCTGGAAGGGACGGGGAACAGTTACATATTTCATCTCTGGAAGGGACGGGGAACAGTCAGGACATCAATTTAAAAGGAATGTGAAACAAGTGGAAAACAATCCCTCCTGAGAAAACCCCTCTTTTTTTCAGCTTATATCACTCTTCAGTTCTCGCAGTTTTGGTTTTGAATTCCTGGGCTCAAGAAAAAAATAAAAGTCTGTGTGAATTGAATATCACACTTGTTGTGTCTTGGGTACCTTTTGAAGCTGTATGTTTCTGTCTCTCAAAATGAAATGGCAGATGCTGGTCTGGAGCTTTTTTCTCATGTTGCTGAAGTCACCCATTACCCAGGCCTAGTGAACAGGCAGGTACTAGGCTCTAAGGCCTAAGAGAGGTTGCCTGCGTGCCAGCCTGGTTCTGCTCTCTTGCCAGCTCCTCATGGGATTGACAATGGAGTAGTAACAAACCCATCAGGTGACAAGGGGAGGGTCTGGAATAGAGGGTGTGACCAATAGTCCTTTAAAGGGTGTGGTTTACCTGTTTTAAATGTTTTACTGGTTAATGGTTGTAATCACAAATGGTTTAACAGGTTTTTACTAATGGGTTTACAGGGGATTAAATAGGGAATGGTTTCATTGTGTTTCCAGGTGTGGTTCGTCTGAGGCAGCTGTCAGAGAACACTACATATTTCAGGAGGAAACTCAGAGAGATGGGCTTCATCATCTATGGCAACGATGACTCTCCTGTTGTACCCATGATGCTCTACATGCCTGCCAAGATAGGGTAGGTCTGGTAATGGCTAGTTAGAGATGTTTACCAGAACACAAACAAAGAGAGACTAGGTTTTATCAGTCTGCCGCGTAACACCTTGGTCAACTCACACAGTTTTAGACTAAATAACCACGGTGAACATGATCAGGTTGTTTCTGTTCACTTTCCTTTGACACGATCAACATGGCATTCCTCAGTCAGTCACAGAATAAGCAGATTGTTCACACATTGGTCACATGTTCTCTAACCCCGCTCTGTGATTGGTTTTCTCTCAGGGCGTTCGGTAGGGAGATGTTGAAGAGGAACATTGGGACGGTGGTGGTTGGCTTTCCGGCCACGCCCATCATAGAGTCCAGGGCCAGGTTCTGTGTGTCTGCTGCCCACACCAGAGATATTTTGGACACGGTGAGACAACCAATCACGGACTAGAGTCAAAGGACTCCCCCCCCCGTCATGGCGTCATCTCTATCCTGCATCTTGTCTGTCTGTCACTCAATAGGATATTTTGTCTGTCTGTCACTCAATAGGATATTTTGTCTGTCTGTCACTCAATAGGATATTTTGTCTCTCTCTCTCTCACTCAATAGGATATTTTGTCTCTCACTCAATAGGATATTTTGTCTCTCACTCAATAGGATATTTTGTCTCTCACTCAATAGGATATTTTGTCTCTCTCTCTCACTCAATAGGATATTTTGTCTCTCTCACTCAATAGGATATTTTGTCTCTCTCTCAATAGAATATTTTGTCTCTCTCTCACTCAGTAGGATATTTTGTCTGTGTCACTCAATAGGATATTTTGTCTCTCTCTCAATAGAATATTTTGTCTCTCTCTCACTCAGTAGGATATTTTGTCTGTGTCACTCAATAGGATATTTTGTCTGTCTGTCACTCAATAGGGTTTGTGTTCATCACTAGTTATATTCTATTCAACTCTCTGAGATGTTAGTATGGGATGGAAGGAGAAGAAGCTGCATTTGAGTATTGAGATGCACCTCAAGTCTCTGTGGTCCTAGAATTGGGTCCAGTTCAATTGATGGGAATGGTTACGGTTGGTAAGTTGTATATCAGTGGTTAGATTGTATGGTGAAGACAGCATCATCCCTTTTAATAGCTGAAAGAATCCCTCCACATCTCTTCAAAGCAGTGGGACTGACTGACACTTCCTAGTGTTGAGTCAGTCAAGCCTGGCTTCTGACTTTCATGGCTGATGTGCTGCTGGTGTATAAGACAGAAAAGGCATTTCAATATGTGCTTTATTAGAGAGGGTGAGAGGGTTCAGAAAATATTTTCCTTTCAAATACTTAAACTGGGCTCAATGGAGTTTGCCTGGTGCAATGGAACCAACAATCGTCCCATAATTACCAACCCTGCCCGTCTTGGTACACCCAGGCAGGTTCAATCACGTCTACAACATGTTTTGGGAGAACACCTATTGTTTGAACCCAGGTGTGGGTGGGAGACTTGGAAGGATGACAGCACAAGCCATTACTATGGTGGATCAGCGAGCTCAGACACTTGTCTTTAAGGAGTGTTGTCTGACCAAGGACAGTCCATCTTTTTGATGAGTGGGTCAACACTGTTTTTAATAGTCCGCTTCACTTGTTGAAATGTATGAAGACACTTTTTCCTCTCTTTACAAAGTTCAGAGGAGGTATGAAACAGAGAAAGTGGAGAAAGATTGTTTCCAAGGGGGTTGCGGACCGATGGTATTGCAGGGCAGATAACGTCTCCTGAGGTATGTGGTGTAGTTTTAGCTCTAGTTGTGTATTCTTTGTTCACCCTTACGCAAATGGCCCCCATTTATCTTCACTAACAGTTTCATCAGGTGAATTTCAGGGTTCAGCAACCCTCACAATGCTGTAAGAAACACCCCCCCCCCCATCTCAATCTCTTGGGTCAGCAGGAAATACTCCTGCTTCTTATGCTCAACATTCTGCTGTTGATCTTGATGTTGTATAGCTTCTCATTTCTCCACAGTAGAGGATTCTGCTTCTGAGACCAAATGGAATCCATCCAGCTCTCTCTCATACTGTTGTTGATGTTGAGTAGCTTCTCATTTCTCCACTTGTTGTTTAGTCTTCTCTCTTGTCTTCCCCAGGCGTTGGAGGCCATCAGTGAGGTAGGATATATATTACAGCTGAAGTATTCTAGACACCAGAGACGTCCTCATCTCCCCTCCTCCCTGGGTTCATGGTCCTCTGAGGAGAGTCTGCTCCAGGAGCCCAGCCACATCAAGCCTTCTGTCATGTAACTAACTGAAATTGCCTACACTGGTGTAGGGTCAAGTTGCCTCTAGATGCTGATCTTGTCAGTGTAGTATTTTTCCCCACTAATAGTTAATGTTAGGATTGGGGATGGAAAGCTGATCCTAGATCTGTACCTAAGTGAAACTTCACCAGGTCTGAACAGTCACCATGTGCCCAGACGGTTTTCTTAATGCATCTTAACTTATTGTGACTTCATTTTTTTGAGTTTGTACCTTAATGTTGAGTCTTAAATATGTCTTTGTGCATTATGGGGTCTTCCAATGCAATAATAACAAGATCACATTGACATTGTAGTAATTTAGAAGACTCTCTTATCCAGAGCCACTTACTGGAGCACCTTGCTCAACGGCACATTGACAGCTTTTTCACCGATTCGGCTCAGGGATTTGAACCAGCTACCTTTAGCTTACAGGCCCAACACTTTAAACCAGTAGGCTACCTGCTGCGGTTCTTAAATGTATTTTCAGCTTTTAAGATAGGTTTTAATATTAAAATATACAGTACCACTTGTTTGGTTATACCAATGGTTGGTTACTGGCAGGAGTTATATAACAGACAAAGTAAATAAATAATATATATCATTCCTTACGTTAGTAGAGCACTGTTGATATGGGTAAAATACCCCATCCCCACCTAAATATAGGCCTTCATATCACATGGGGTACATCAAGTGTCAACCTTATTTTAAATTTTTTTATTTAACTTAAACCTTTCCACTCTAATCAGTGTTTTATACTTGAATATTGTCACTGGGTCCTTTCTCTAACCAAATATATGTATTGTACATTATCTACTGTTTATACTGTAAATTAACATGTGAAATCTTCTTTGACTTAACATCGTAGCTAGTCACCAATCACAGAGCTGCTTTCCATGAGTAGTCCTAGCTCTCTCTGCAATCTACGTATCACACCTGGCTCATGTTCATTAGGGCACGTCTCTGCCAAAACAAGCATTTCTTATTGGACAAGCCCTGGTAGTCCCTCCCAGTTTCAGTTAGTTTTGTTCCATTTTGTGCCTAATGAACACGACTTTGTTCCAAAAAGATCCGTTGAGATATTTAGAATAGTAGGGGGGGAATCCCTTTGAAGAGCCGACCATGTTGTGAATGTTTTATTTTCTATCTTTTTCAGCCTTTAATATTTAGTGTTCTTTACACCTGTGCTGGAATAACTTGAACTCATATGTCTTAAACATTTTGAACAGAGTCTTTAACGTATCCATGAATGAAGATTCTCTAATACTGCTACAGGATAAATGAGAGCCAGGTCGTGTTTTGTGTTTCTTAGTATCAGCTTCCTGGAATAGAAAATACATATATTTCAATGGAAATTCTTGCCTTCATCTGTGTGCGGGAAACTGCCTGTTACTGAAGACACATGTCATGTGAATATCTAACTGTATATCTGAACCTAAGTGCTTATTCTATTATTAAACAACCCAGCGTTGATGTCTTCTTCCTGAACAATGACACACTGGGTGTAATGTAACCACACTGTCTATCTGTACGTATGACCATGCTGCATCCTAACCATTGCTTCTCTGATGTACAGATATGTCCTTATTCGGAAAACCCTTCCTATGGATACCCTCTTTATAAGGTATTATAAGTGCATCCATAATGCATTATGATGCCTTATGAGCTATGTATAATGCATTATAATGCCTTATGAGCTATGTATAATGCATTATAATGCCTTATGAGCTATGTATAATGCATTATAATGCCTTATGAGCTATGTATATTGTATTATAAGTGCATCCATAATGCATTATAATGCCTTATGAGCTATGTATAATGCATTATAATGCCTTATGAGCTATGTATAATGTATTATGATGCCTTATGAGCTATGTATAATGCATTATGATGCCTTATGAGCTATGTATAATGCATTATGATGCCTTATGAGCTATGTATAATGCATTATAATGCCTTATGAGCTATGTATAATGCATTATAATGCCATGTATAATGCCTTATGAGGTTTAATACAGGACGTTTTTCTATTTATTGCAAATTCCCTATAGTATTTCAATCTGCCTTGTTTTGGGGAAGATGTTTCTAATATAGTATCTCTGTGGGTTGCAGCTCTTTGTTCTACAGCAGTTCTTCTAAATTCAATTTAAAGTCAGCCATTTCAGGAAGTTAAATTTCATGGAATTTCAGTTTGGAAATGTTTATGGAAATTCAGAAAACTATTAGAATTGACTTGATTTGTAATGGAATTGACCCCCAACCCTGTTCCAGAGTACCTGTGTTTTAAAAACTGACATGTCTTCAGTGCTAGTACTACTGATGGGCATTGGAAATGCAAAGATGATGTAGCCTCACTGAAACGACAGGCTTTACGGCTGGCTAACGGCAGGCTTTACGGCTGGCTAACGGCAGGCTTTACGGCAGGCTAACGGCAGGCTTTACGGCTGGCTAACGGCAGGCTTTACGGCTGGCTAACGGCAGGCTTTACGGCTGGCTTTACAGCAGGCTTTACGGCTGGCTTTACGGCTGGCTAACTGCAGGCTTTACGGCTGGCTAACTGCAGGCTTTACGGCTGGCTAACGGCAGGCTTTACGGCTGGCTTTACGGCTGGCTAACGGCTGGCTTTACGGCTGGCTTTACGGCTGGCTAACGGCTGGCTTTACGGCTGGCTAACGGCAGGCTTTACGGCTGGCTAACGGCTGCTTGGTTTGAAGGAAGCGTCTTTTTACCGCCGACTGTCTCACAATGATTCTTCTGATCTGATATGGCATTCCAGAATTAGCTGATTTTGTTTTGGCTGGCTTGTATATTTGTTTTTATTTTATTTTGTGTAAATTATATATTTGATTTTCAATGGGACAACCTATGGGTCATTTCAAGTGTAATATTGTGATAAGTCAAATATCCAGTTTGTAGTTGAGGTGTGTGAGTGTAGAAATGTATCGAACTGAGACTAGCACTGTGATCATTCCACCACTACAAGCTCCTTTTAAACTATCTCTGACATTTTAAAGTGTCTAGAATTTGTTTAGCAGTAAAACTGAAACTTTGTTGATTCTGCATTGTATTTAGTTCAAGCTGGGTGGGCCCATCTAGTTAGTCTCTCTTGGTCCCGAATGGCTCTCTTTTTCCTATAGTGTACAACTTTTAACCACAGCCTTAGTCAAAAGTAGTGCACTATATAGGCAATGGGGTACAATTTGGGATGCCTGCTCCGTATCCTGTTCCCAGCTCTATTGAGACAGGATGTGATTGCTGATATCCAGCAACATGATCTCAGGAAGGCTTTTTACATTTCTACAAAGCAAATAACATTTAGCTTCATATGTCATTAATCACTGGCCCATTTTTTTTTTAAGTAAATGTGTTTTTTAAAATGAAAAGATATTAAAAAGTTCTTTGATGTAAAATGACATTGTTTAACCAGCAATGGGAGAGATTTGTGAACTGACCTACTATGTAAGCAGCTGTGTAAATCCTGTGTGTTATCAGTAGGCTTTTACCCTTGGCAAGTTCAATGTTTGGAGATAGTTAGGGTTGAAAGATAAACCATTTGAGGTTTTTGAAGCAATGGTGTGTGTTAAACCGTGCTGTTGGAAACGGTGCTGAGATTAAATCTGTCTTTGTTTGTATCAAGCTCTAGGTTAGCTTTGTCTTTTGGCAAAGGTCTATATACATACGCACGATGTGTAATGTCATCTATCGGAAAGTATTTACAGAATGAATACCATTAAATGACTTACAACCTGTTTGTATCTTAAAGACATCTCTTGATTTATTCAGTTTTATTTGTTACACACACTAACCTATAGAGAAATGTATCTATCATTATGACTAACACCAACATCTGTATGTCTAATGAAAATGATAGAACAAATGATTGTGTGTATCCTTCTCATTGTTGAGTTAAGCAAATATAGGCATATCTCATTGGAAAAAACACCTACCTGTGTGATTCAACATTGTTAGTCTGTCCCAAAAATGTCTCCAGTCACTTATGTTCTTTCCTTGAGCTGATTATTTTTTAAATACTCCCCCCTCTGTTCTGTCTTAATTAACATCTGTGGCTATTTATCTATTATTCTGAGAACAAATGTGGTCACGATCTGTCTAGATTCATTCCACACAGAACTAATTTGTAGTCCATTTAGAACTGTACAACTCACTGTAGATGCGCCTGCTTCGATGGGGCCAGAAGCCATGCTTTGTTACGATTCTGAATGGCAACAATGCAAGAAGCTGTCGTGTGGGGAATTGTAGGTGGCTCTTTTCATCTAGTTTTTATCTTGTTCGGCAACTCAGACATGCGTCGCATGTGGAGCTGTGTGGTGCCCAATGCAGCTGTGTGGTGCCCACTGAAGCCTTCCTCCCAGCCAAACTTAACACATTCTGTGCTCGCTTCGAGGCAGACAATACTGAGCCATTCAGGAAGACTCCCGCTGCTCTTGACGTCTAGATGCTTTCGCTATCCAAGGCTTATGTGAGGAAAACGCTCAAAATAGTGAATACTCACGAAGCCGCTGGCACCCAGAGTGTGTGCTGACCAGCTTGTAGGCGTATTCTCCGCTGTCTTCTCAGACCCAATCAAATTAGCCTACCGCTCCAACAGAACCATGGAAGATGCCATTTCCATCACATGGTCGTAACACATCTGGACAAGAGGAACACCTATGTGAGAATGCTGTTCATTGACTACAGTTCAGCATTCAACACTATTGTTCCCTCCAAGCTCAGAGCCCTGGGTCTGGATACCACCCTCTGTAACGGGATCCTGGACTTCCTGAAGGGCAGACCACAGGCTGTGAGGATTGGCAACAACACCTCCACATGGACTCTTAATACAGGGTTGGTGACGACACCACGGTTGTAGGCCTGATAACCAACAATGATGAGTCAGCCTATAGGGAGGAGGTAAGTGAACTGTCATAGTGGTGTCATAACAACAACCTCTCAATCAATGTCAAACAAAGAAAGCAGGGGGGGGGGACATGCCCCGATCCACATCCCATCCAGGACATCACTGGTGCCCCCATCACCACTCTTGTCCAGGACATTGCCGGCATGCCACCTCCCCCAAATCCAGGACATCCCATCCAGGACATCACTGGTCCCCCCATCCAGGACATCCCGGAATCTGTGCCCCCCCCCCATCCAGGACATCACTAGAACCATACCCCCCCATCCAGGACATCCCCGGAATCCAGGGCATCACTGGTACTGTTACCCCCCCCCATCCCATCCAGGACATCACTGGAACCATACCCCCCCCCCAATCCAGGGCATCACTGGTACCATTACACCCCCAGGACATCACTGGAAACGGTGCCTTAGGACATCACGCAGTATCATCAAGGACCCCATACACCCCGGCCACGTGCTGTTCTCTACCTTAACCGTCGGGCAGATGGTATCGGAGCATGAGGTCTGATATCGACAAGCTTAGAGACAGTTTCTATCTAAAAAGTACATTTCCTTTAGGAATGTAGTGAAGTAAAAGTCATACAGTTAAAAATATAAATTATAAAGTACAGATACCCCCAAAAACTACTAAATAGTACTTTAAAGTATTTTTGCTTGTACTTTACACCACTGCCTGTGAGGGTATATGGACAGACATGATTATGCAGTAGAACAACCCTGAAAACAGATTGATGGCCTTGATGCTGTCTGTGAACCATAGAATCAATGGAGATGTGATGTTTCCTTCCCAACCTGTAGCATCTTGCTTCCACAACCCTATCATGGTTATAGGTTCCCCGTGTGCATCCCTGCCAGTTGATAATGCCCTTAATTAAGACAGAGAGCTGAGTCCCTGTGATTTCTATAGTAACTAATAGGAAAGAATGTATCAGTCTAAGAAGTGTTAGTTCTGCCGGTGTTACGATCAACTAGGAGTGGTGGGTGGAATCAGGCGCAGAGAGCAGGGTTCAGTCTTTCTTTTCAAATTTATTCCCCAGCGCAACAAAACAGTCACGCCAACACACAGGGCGTATATAAGTTGCCAGTCCAAACAACAGGACAAAATAGTCCAGAGAATAAATACACAAATAAATCACACCATCAAACACAGAGTAACAAAAACAAGCCCGCACAAATATCCAGCGGGCCTAGTGCCCTTAAATACCCTACAAACAAACCCTAATACAAAACAGGTGTAACCAATTACCCAATAACCCAAAACAAACGGAAAGGGAATCGATGGCAGCTAATAGGCCGGCGAAGACGAGCACCGCCCGAACAGGAAGAGGCACCATATTCGGCGAGGTTCGTGACAGTACCCCCCCGGAGGACGAGGCGCAGGGCGATCCGGGTGGAGGCGATGGAAATCCCTCAAGAGGGAAGGATCTAAAATGTCCCTCCCCGGTACCCAGCACCTCTCCTCCGGATCGTACCCCTCCCAGTCCATGAGGTACTGCAGGCCCCTCACCCGGCGTCTCGAGTCCAGAATAGCTCATACTGTGTACGCCGGGGACCCCTCGATGTCCAGAGGGGGTGGAGGGACCTCCGGTACCTCACTGTCTTGTAGGGGACCAGCTACCACCGGCCTGAGGAGAGACACATGAAACGAGGGGTTAATACGATAATAAGAGGGAAGTTGCAATCTATAACACACCTCGTTTATCCTCCTCAGGACTTTAAATTGCCCCACACACTGCGGCCCCAGCTTCCGGCAGGGCAGGCGGAGGGGCAGGTTTCGGGTCGAGAGCCAGACCCTGTCCCTTGGTGCGAACACCGGGGCCTCGCTGCGGTGGCGGTCAGCGTCTCTCTTCTGCCGTTCACTGGCCTGCCTGAGAGAATCCTGGACTGCCCGCCAGGTCTCTCTAGAGCGCTGTACCCACTCCTCCACCACAGGAGCCTCGGTCTGACTCTGATGCCACGGAGCCAGGACCGGCTGGTAGCCCAGTACGCATTCGAATGGCGACATATTCGTGGACGAATGCCGAAGAGAGTTCTGGGCTAACTCTGCCCACGGGACGTACCTCGCCCATTCTCCTGGCCGGTCCTGGCAATACGACCTCAGAAACCTGCCCACTTCCTGGTTTACTCTCTCCACCTGCCCATTACTTTCGGGGTGATAACCAGAGGTAAGGCTGACCGAGATCCCCAGACGCTCCATAAACGCCTTCCAAACCCGAGACGTGAACTGGGGACCCCGATCGGAGACGATATCCTCTGGAAACCCATAGTGCCGGAAGACGTGGGTAAATATAGCCTCTGCAGTCTGTAGGGCCATAGGGAGACCAGGCAATGGGAGGAGACGGCAGGACTTAGAGAACCGATCCACAACGACCAGAACGGTAGTGTTCCCCTGAGATGAGGGAAGATCAGTAAGGAAATCTACCGAGAGATGGGACCATGGCCGTTGTGGAACCGGGAGGGGCTGTAACTTCCCTCTAGGAAGGTGCCTAGGAGCCTTACTCTGGGCGCATACCGAACAGGAAGAGACATAGAGCCTCATATCCCTAGCTAAGGTGGGCCACCAGTATTTCCCCCTAAGACCCCGCACCGTCCTATCAATCCCCGGATGACCCGCAGACGGTAGTGTGTGGACCCACCGAATCAACTTATCACGGACACCAAGCGGTACGTAACTTCTACCAGTCGGACACTGTGTAGGCGCAGGTTCAACCCTCAACGCCCGCTCGATGTCCGCGTCCACCTCCCATACCACTGGGGCCACCAGCCGAGAGGCTGGAAGGATGGGAGTGGGTTCGATGGACCGGTCCTCGGTGTCATAGAGACGGGACAGCGCGTCGGCCTTAGTGTTGAGGGAACCTGGTCTGTAAGAGATCGTAAATCTAAAACGTGTAAAGAACATGGCCCACCTAGCCTGACGCGGATTCAGTCTCCTCGCTGCTCGAATATACTCCAGATTATGGTGGTCAGTCCAGATGAGAAAAGGGTGTTTAGCCCCCTCTAGCCAGTGTCTCCACACCTTCAGGGCTTTTACCATAGCTAGTAACTCCCGGTCCCCCACATCATAGTTCCGCTCCGCCGGACCCAGCTTCTTAGAAAAGGAAGCGCAGGGACAGAGCTTCGGTGGCGTACCCGAGCGCTGAGACAGCACGGCTCCAACCCCAGCCTCGGACGCATCCACCTCCACTATGAATGCTAACGAAGGGTCCGGATGCGCCAACACGGGAGCCCCAGTGAACAGTGCCTTCAACTGGTTGAAGACTCCATCAGCCTCTGCTGACCACCGCAAACGCACCGGTCCCCCCTTCAGCAGTGAGGTAATGGGCGCCGCTACTTGGCCAAAACCCCGGAAAACCTCCGATAGTAATTGGCAAACCCTAAAAAACGCTGCACCTCATTTACCGTGGTCGGAGTCGGCCAATTACGCACAGCGTTAACGCGGTCACACTCCATCATCATCCCCGAGCTGGAAATGCGATAACCCAGGAAGGAAACGGCTGGTTTGGAGAACACACATTTCTCAGCCTTGACGTATAGTTCATGCTCCAGCAGTCGCCCAAGAACCCTGCGCACCAGGGAAACATGCGCGGCGCGTGTGGTAGAATAAATCAAGATGTCATCAATATAGACTACCACCCCCTGCCCGTGCAAGTCCCTGAAAATCTCATCTACAAAGGATTGGAAGACGGCTGGAGCATTCTTCAACCCATACGGCATGACGAGGTACTCATAGTGGCCTGATGTGGTACTAAACGCTGTTTTCCACTCGTCTCCTCCCTGAATACGCACCAGATTATACGCGCTCCTGAGGTCCAGTTTTGTGAAGAAACGCGCTCCGTGGAATGATTCCACCGCCGTAGCGATGAGAGGTAGCGGATAACTAAACCCCACTGTGATCGAATTGAGACCTCGATAATCAATGCACGGACGCAGACCTCCCTCCTTTTTCCTCACAAAAAAGAAACTCGAGGAGACGGGTGACATGGAGGGCCGAATGTACCCCTGTCTCAGAGCTTCCGTGACATATGTTTCCATAGCCAGCGTCTCCTCCTGTGACAGTGGGTACACATGACTCCGGGGAAGTGCAGCGTTCTCCTGGAGGTTTATCACGCAATCCCACCGTCGATGGGGTGGTAATTTGGTCGCCCTCTTCTTACTAAAAGCGATAGCCAAATCGGCATATTCTGGGGGAATGCGCATGGTGGAAACCTGGTCTGGACTCTCCACCGTCGTGGCACCGATGGAAACTCCTATACACCTCTCTGAACACTCGTCTGACCACCCCTTAAGAGCCCCCTGTTTCCAGGAAATAAGGGGATTGTGAATAGCCAGCCAGGGAACCCCCAAGACCACCGGAAACCCAGGTGAATCAATAAGGTAGAAACTGATCCTCTCCCTATGATTCCCCTGCGTTACCATGTCCAGCGGAATCGTGGCCTCTCTGACCAGCCCTGACCCTAACAGTCGGCTATCTAAGGAGTGCACGGGGACAGGTGGGTCTATCTGCACTAACGGAATACCCAATTTACGGGCGAGTCCACGATCCATAAAACTCCCAGCTGCACCTGAATCGACTAGCGCCTTATGCTGAAGAGAGGGAAAAAACGCAGGGAAAAAAATTAACAAAAACATGTGACCAACAAGGAGCTCTGGGTGAGTTTGGTGCTTACTCACCTGGGGTGGCCGAGGAGTGTTCCGCCGACCATCTCGACTCCCAGAGGGACTCCTCCAACACCGGTCCAAAGTGTGTCCTCTCCGTCCACAATAGGAGCAGGAGGAGCCTCCTCTGATCCCCCTAGATGCAGCTCCTCCCAACTCCATCGGAGTGGGAGTGGGAGAGCTGGAAGGTGGAATTAACAGGACCCCTTCTGAACGCCCGCGGGCAGCTAGCAGGTTGTCCAATCGAATAGACATGTCTATTAGTTCATCCAGGGAGAGAGTTGTGTTCCTGCAAGCTAGCTCCCGGCGGACGTCCTCCCGGAGACTACACCGGTAATGGTCCATCAGGGCCCTGTCATTCCACCCAGCACCAGCAGCTAGGGTCCTAAACTCCAACGCGAAGTCCTATGCGCTCCTCGTATCCTGTCTGAGGTGGAACAGTCGCTCACCCGCCGCTTTACCCTCTGGTGGATGATCGAACACAGCTCGGAAACGGCGGGTGAACTCCAGGTAGTTGTCCCGAGCCGAGTCTGGACTGTTCCAGACCGCGTTAGCCCAGTCCAGGGCCCTGCCCGTTAAACAGGAGACGAGGAGGCTCACACTCTCCTCACCCGAGGGAGCCGGACGCACGGTAGCCAGGTAGAGCTCTAGCCTAGAGCAAAAATCCCTGGCACCCAGCCGCCGCTCCATCGTACTCCCTCGGGGGGGGAGAGACTCAGTGCGCCGGACCCAGAGGACGACGTAGGTGGAGTAGGTGGTGTCGGCAGTGGGGGAGCTGGGGTAGACGTCGGTAGACCACTCCTCTCCCATCGTTCCATCCTCTCCATCATCTGGTCCATCTGGGTACCAATCCGATGGAGGACCGCTGTGTGGTGATGGATGCGCTCCTCCATAGTGGGGAGAGGGGTGGTCGCTGCTCCTGCTGATTCCATTTCTGTTGGTGCGGGCTTCTGTTACGATCAACTAGGAGTGGTGGGTGGAATCAGGCGCAGAGAGCAGGGTTCAGTCTTTCTTTTCAAATGTATTCCCCAGTGCAACAAAACAGTCATGCCAACACACAGGGCGTATATAAGTTGCCAGTCCAAACAACAGGACAAAATAGTCAGGAGAATAAATACATGAATAAATCACACCATCAAACACAGAGTAACAAAAACAAGCCCGCACAAATACTCAGCGGGCCTAGTGCCCTTAAATAACCTACAAACAAACCCTAATACAAAACAGGTGTAACCAATTACCCAATAACCCAAAACAAACGGAAAGGGAATCGATGGCAGCTAATAGGCCGTTGACAACGACCGCCGAGCACCGCCCGAACAGGAAGAGGCACCATCTTCGGCGAGGTTCGTGACAGCCGGGTTCTCCAAATCTGTGTTGAACTGTAAAAACAAATTGATGTCATCTGTAGAACACCGTTGATGAAGAAAATTGAGTCAACATCTGAATCCTGTTGATCCATGGTGTTTAAGCGAATCTAATAATGTAAGCAGTTTGAACACACTTGAGTAAAATGATAGTAAAATTACACATGATATCCATGTGTGATTGAATCAGGGTGCAAAGATAAATCCTGATTCCTATTAATCCACATAGTGATGCAGTCACAAATTACGACTACCTTTTGAGGGATACACATCAGTGATTCTATACTTGAGAAACACACTGTCAAATTGAACTTGTCAATGAAGTTCATAAACTTGACTAATACACATCTGAAGCTTCTAATGTGGCCCAGAATTAACTTTTATTTTCAAAGAAACCTTGTCTCCAGTGTAGATCTCATCTCAATGTTCTACTCCATAATTTTCCAATCCTCCCCCTCTTCCTAACAAAATCAACATTGACAGACAAGTTCCTCTTTGATCCAATCCCTTTGTTTGCATCCAACACTGGAGATAGAGGAGCTCCGGGTAATAAACACGTCAAACAAAACATTCTGCCTGTTCTAATATGGAGGAAGTTTGTCTGTTTTGTCTCCAATTGAAAGCAGATTGCTGCTCTACACGTGCTAAGACTGGGGATCATTCAATCTCTATGGGTTCAGCAGCATCTCTATGGGTTCAGCATCTCTATGGGTTCAGCAGCATCTCTATGGGTTCAGCATCTCTATGGGTTCAGCATCTCTATGGGTTCAGCAGCATCTCTATGGGTTCAGCATCTCTATGGGTTCAGCTTTGTAAGATCAGTCAGCGGGCCTGGATGGTCCTGGTTAAGGTACATAAAATGGAAAAACAAAGTCTGCTTCTCTCCTTGGCTGTCTAGCTGGAACCCTGAGAGAGATACCGAGGGCGTCCTTCACTGATCAGGCTCTTGTGAAAACATTACATTTGGTAATGATGCTACTCTGAGTAAAAACGCAGGCCTGTCAAAGTTCGCTCATGTTGTGTTTTTGTAATGTAGTGGATGAGTAGAGGCCTAGTGGGAGTTGAGGGAAGTCAGCCACACAGAGAAACAGAACATTAATCATTTTGCTACTTTTACATTTTGTTCTGAACTTTTAAGAAGAGCTACAAGTCAGAATTTCACAGTACCTTTATACCCGCTGTATTCTGTTCATGTGACAAACACACTTTGATTTGACATCAATGTGTGTAAACTGGACTGAATAAGTAACAGTATAACTTTAGACCGTCCCCTCGCCCATACCCGGGCGCAAACCAGGGACCCTCTGCACACAACAACAGTCTCCCACGAAGCATCGTTACCCATCGCTCCACAAAAGCCCTTGCAGGGCAAGGGGAACCACTACTTCAAGGTCTCAGAGCAAGTATGTCACCGATTGAAACGCTATTTAGCGCGCAATACCGCTAACTAGCTAGCCGTTTCATATCCGTTACATAAGGACACCTTCAAACGAGCCAGAAAATGTCTTTATATTCATCGTTGTATTTGTCACAACATATTTTCACTGAAATACAATAAAAATATCAAAGTATATACAGACACTTGATATAGTCACTGTTGGGAGTGGTCCTGTCATGTGACGTCACCGTGGCGCCGGTGTCTGTCCGTAGTAGAGTTGCAACATTCCTGAAACTTAACCAACTTCTTTTTTTTTCTTCAGAAATCCCGGTTGGATGATTCCTCTCGCAGCATTTCTGATTCCAGAAATTCTCAGCATTTCAGAGAAACCTGGGAAAGTTGTCCGATTTTTTTGCAACCTTAGTCCTAATAGTGCCCCATGTGGGTTTTAGAAGAGTCAAAGTTGGAGCAGACTTTTAAAAAAACGCACAATAAATACTGTACAATGCGGTAGTAACACTAGTTTAGGAAATCACAAAAGATCAACCATGCTTTTAAACAGAAACCCACATGATAATATACTTTACAAATTAACAATGCAGCATTTCTGCCAAGTCATCCCTTCACAATTATAATATATAAACATGGGTATATATGCTTACACACCATCGTTTGTGTTTTTTATACATTAAATAAAAGGTCTTCCTTACATGTCATTCCAAAACTAGATTTCCCGATAAAGGTTTGGAGCGTAAACATTAAGACTATAGGTGTTCCCTCTATAATGAAGCCTTTGCCAATACAACACAGCAACGCAAAAAGCTATTTAAATGTAATTACATTAATTGAAAGACTACATTGAAGACTACATGCCAAATAACGCACAAAGAGGATCATTTCGTCATTTTAAGTGTATTTATCCACTATCCATTTTCCTCTGCAGTTTCCATTTCCCTAACATGTACCATTTATGTGAATGAGCATTCTGAACCACTGGGTCCCGATACTTCTCCACTGTTGAGGTACATGTAAAAATGGACTACATTCGCTAACAACTTGAGTTCCCCTGAGAAAACAGTAGAAACATCCATGATTGAAGGTTATCAAGCTGTCATTGTTGAGACTGTGGATCATAAATTCAGTCCAGACCAGATCACCTTGTAAGAACATCTGTTTTGCATGTGATCATGAATTACCATGAATTGCTGGAGGTTGTTGTTCTTGTTTGTCAAGATCTTTAGACCCAATTCTCTCCTCAGCCATAAATATATATTTCAAAGAAGAATCGCTCAAATTCATGCAACCATATGTAGATTCCTCTCCAGTCCCTATCACATCTGAAGTATATTCTCTTAGCAGCATCGTTAAGACTTTTCAATTGGCCAAAACATGTTCCGTCTCACCATTCCCCTCTTCAAAATAAGACTTACCACAGTATCAAACATCTCACATAGCAAAATCATATAAGGAAGTAGGTTCACCATAGTTATGTTGCTCTGTTCAGCAGTGTTGGGATTTGTTACTCGAAAGAGTTGTATTACTAGTTACATTTGACAAAAGTAACACATTCCGTTACAATATTACTTTGTGTTAAAAAAATCTCAATCTCACAATTAGTTGGACTTTCGGAGGGAGAAAGGGGAGCTGCTTACGCTACCAAAGATAGGCTACATACTAACTCAGGTTGGAGCTGCTTTAGTCTAAAGCTAGTCTAAAGGTGCTGTGCTGTCATATGGGCTACTTACTAACTCAGGTTGGAGCTGCTTTAGTCTAAAGCTAGTCTAAAGGTGCTGTGCTGTCATATGGGCTACTTACTAACTCAGGTTGGAGCTGCTTTAGTCTAAAGCTAGTCTAAAGGTGCTGTGCTGTCATATGGGCTACTTACTAACTCAGGTTGGAGCTGCTTTAGTCTAAAGGTGCTGTGCTGTCATATGGGCTACTTACTAACTCAGGTTGGAGCTGCTTTAGTCTAAAGCTAGTCTAAAGGTGCTGTGCTGTCATATGGGCTACTTACTAACTCAGGTTGGAGCTGCTTTAGTCTAAAGCTAGTCTAAAGGTGCTGTGCTGTCATATGGGCTACTTACTAACTCAGGTTGGAGCTGCTTTAGTCTAAAGCTAGTCTAAAGGTGCTGTGCTGTCATATGGGCTACTTAATTAGCCATGTAGACTGTCAGCCAAACGTCTCTACAAACGTCTCTATCATTTAATTGAAAATCTTTCTCTCGAGCCGCCAGTTATGGTTATAGAGCGCAAGTAGGCGGACCCATAATGATGTATAGAGGACACACCTGCCAGTAGACGGGAAAACAGCCCTCTAAGGGCATTTCTATGGACAGCAGCTGTCATGACATTTCGACAAACAGGCTTTTCCGCTGCTCGACATCTAAATGAGGAAACGACTCGAGATCGGATCACGGAAACACGTGGCCGGTAGAGATATGATTCTGAAAGTAACGCATGCGTTGTTTGACAAAGTAAATGTAATAATACACTATATATACACAGAAGTATGTGGACACCCCTTCAAATGAATGGATTTGGCTATTGCAGCACTTACTGACAGGTGTATAAAATCTCCATAGACAAACATTGGCAGTAGAATGGCGTTACTGAAGAGCTCAGTGACTTTCAACGTGGGACCATCAAAGGATGCCACCTTTCAAACAAGTCAGTTCATCAAATTTCTTCCCTGCTAGAGCTGCCAAGGTCAACTGTAAGTGCTGTTATTGTGAAATGGTCTAGGAGCAACAACGGCTCAGCTGCAAAGTGAAAGCTCACAGACAGGACCACCAAGTGCTGAAGCGCATAGCGTGTATAAATTGTTTGTCCTCGGTTGCAACATTCACTACCGAGTTCCAAACTGCCTCTGGAAGCAACGTCAGCACAATAACTGTTGGTTGGAAGCTAAATGAAATGGGTTTCCATGGCCGAGCAGCCGCACACAAGCCTAAAATCACAATGCACACGGCCAAGCGTGGGTTGGAGTGGTGTAAAGCTCGCTGCCATTGGACTCTGGAGCAGTGGAAACACGTTCTCTGGAGTATTGAATCACGGTTCACCATCTGGCAGTCTGACAGAGAATGCTATCTGCCCCAATGTATGGTGCCGAATGTAAAGTTTGGTGGAGGAGGAATAATGGTCTGTGGCTGTTTTTCATGGTTCAGGCTAGGCCCCTTAGTTCCAGTGAAGGGACCTCAGCATTACTCTGGACCCTGATCTCTCTTTTGATGAACATATCAAGGCTGTTTCAAGGACAGCTTTTTTCCATCTACGTAACATAGCAAAAATCAGAAACTTTCTGTCCAAAAATGATGCAGAAAAATGTATCATTTTGTCACTTCTAGATTAGACTACTGCAATGCTCTACTTTCCGGCTACCCGGATAAAGCACTAAATACACTTCTGTTAGTGCTAAACACAGCTGCTAGAATCCTGACTAGAACCAAACAATTTGATCATATTATTCCAGTGCTAGCCACCCTACACTGGCTTCCTGTCAAGACAAGGGCTGATTTCAAGGTTTTACTGCTAACCTGCAAAGCATTACATGGGCTTGCTCCTACCTATCTCTCTGATTTGGTCCTGCCGTACATACCTACACGTACTCTACGATCACAAGACGCAGGCCTCCTAACTGTCCCTAGAATTTCTAAGCAAACAGCTGGAGGCAGGGCTTTCTCCTATAGAGCTCCATTTTTATGGAATTGTCTGCCTTCCCATGTGAGAGACGCAGACTCGGTCTCAACCTTTAAGTCTTTAGGACCATGCCTCAGGACTACCTGGCCTGATGACTCCTTGCTGTCCCCAGTCCACCTGGCCGTGCTGCTGCTCCAGATTCAACTGTTCTGCCTGCGGCTATGGAACCCTGACCTGTTCACCGGACGTGCTACCTGTCCTAGACCTGCTGTTTTCAACTCTCTAGAGACAGCAGGAGCGGTAGAGATACTCTGAATGATCGGCTATGAAAAGCCAACTGACATTTCATCCTGAGGTGCTGACCTGTTGCACCCTTGACAACCACTGTGATGATTATTATTTGACCCTGCTGGTCAACTATGAATATTTGAACATCTTGGCCATGTTCTGTTACAATCTCCACCCGGCACAGCCAGAAGAGGACTGACCCCTCATAGCCTGGTTCGTCTCTAGGTTTCTTCCTAGGTTCTGGCCTTTCTAGGGAGTTTTTCCTAGCCACCGTGCTTCTACACCTGCATTGCTTGCTGTTTGGGGTTTATCAGCTGATGTAAGAAGGCCTTTATAAATACATTTGATTTGATTTGAAATCTTAACACTACAGCATACAATGATATTCTAGACGATTCTGTCTAAGGCCCAATTCTGGGGAAGGCCCTTTCCCGTTTCAGCATGACAATACCCCCATGCACAAAATGAGGTTCATACAGAAATAGTTTGTTGAGATAGGTTTGGAAGAACTTGACTGGCCTGCACAGAGCCCTGACGACAACCCCATTGAACACCTTTGGGATGAATTGGAACGCCAACTGCAAGCCAGGTCTAATCGCACAACATCAGCTTCCGACCTCATTAACGCTCTTGTGGCTGAATGGAACAAGTCCCCGCAGCAATGTTCCAACATCTAGTGGAAAGCCTTCCCAGAAGAGTGGAGGCTGTTATAGCAGCAAAGGGGGGACCAACTCCATATTATTGCCCATGATTTTGGAGTGAGATGTTCGATGAGCAGGTGTCCACATACTTTTGGTCATGTAATGTATTACCCAATTTGAAAAAGTACCGCGTTACTTTACTCCATTACTCATAAAAGTAATCTGATTATATAACATGTTACCAACACTGATGGTCAGTCACACAGACAGAGCTCCTACAATACCAACAGGCTAGATGACAACGTCATGCTTACATGCACACAGGAGTGTGGACAGACATCGAGAGAGCTGGGAATCTTACTGGATGCGAAACACATCGTCAGGACTGCATCTCTTTTTTGATCAGTTCAATGAAGTTCAATTATTTTCTGTTGGGCCTGGTCGCATGATGTTTAATGTGCCAACTCCTAACTTGAGATTAACTTGCACCTTCAACTTCACAATCCCCAAACTTCCTATTGACTTTAATGCAATGCAAAACATCCCTGCTTTCTTTTCTCAAGTTAGGATTGGACCCCACTGTTCTGGCACATTCTGGGTAATGTAGTTTTGGCGACTGCTCGCGTTCTCAGTACTCCCGGGCCTCCTCCAGCTCGTTTATGAACACGTCCTGGTGGGGGTTCTCCGGGCAGACCAGGCCATTGTTGGGCGGTCGCAGTGCGTGGAAGTGGCTCCAGTCCCCTTTACACAGGATCCAGGGCAGCACGTCCACCTTGAAGTGGAGCTCCGGTGAGAACTCCGTGCTGATCAGGTTGGGCGTTCCCGCACCCTTCCCCCGCGTGATCAGATGGTCGCGGTTGTCGTAGCAACAGTGCTGGGCGGCGAGCGTGGCGACGTCGCCGGAGAGGGCCGAGCGGATGCAAGTCCTCGCCGAGGGTTTGTAGATGTCCAGGCGTTCTTTAGGGCCGCTGGCGTCGCGCCAACGGAACGTCCGGTCGTGTCCCTCGTCGAAGACGCTGACCACGGTGGCGGCGGTGGCCGAGGGGTAAGTGCAGGGGCAGCTGGGTAGTTCTGACAGGACCTGGTTGAGGTATCTCTGGAGGAAGTTACTCTTACAGTTCAGCCACTTCTCACAGGTGTCCACATCTAAAGGGAGAGCAGAGGGAGGCCATTGTGTCAATTACCATCTAATTACATAGTTATTTCTGCCCTGTTCTGTTCTGCCCTGTCCTACTCTGTTCTGCCCTGCTCTTTTCAGTTCTGTTCTGCCCTGTCCTACTCTGTTCTGTCCTGCTCTTTTCAGTTCTGTTCTGCCCTGCTCTTTTCAGTTCTGTTCAGCCCTGTCCTACTCTGTTCTGCCCTGCTCTTTTCAGTTCTGTTCAGCCCTGTCCTACTCTGTTCTGCCCTGCTCTTTTCAGTTCTGTTCAGCCCTGTCCTACTCTGTTCTGCCCTGCTCTTTTCAGTTCTGTTCTGCCCTGTCCTACTCTGTTCTGCCCTGCTCTTTTCAGTTCTGTTCTGCCCTGTCCTACTCTGTTCTGCCCTGCTCTTTTCAGTTCTGTTCTGCCCTGTCCTACTCTGTTCTGCTGTGGTCTACAGGGATGAATAAAGCTGCCTCTGTTCTGCCCTGCTCTGTTCTACCCTGTCCTGTTCTGCCCTGCCCTGTCCTGCTCTGTTCTGCCCTGGTCTGCCCTGCTCTGTTCTGCCCTGCTCTGTTCTGCCCTGCTCTGTTCTGCCCTGCCCTGCTCTGCTATATATCTTTTTTCCCAGGTGTACATCGATAAAGTGTATTCAACGTACCTGTGCCAAAAGGTTCAGTGCCATTCTCCATCTCGAAGGGGAAAGCTTCAGCCACAGTGTTGACATCGTCTGGACAAGGCTCCATGTCACATTTGGAGGCCTCTGTCAGGGTGCAGGAGTAACCACAGGACCGTATCCTTTTCCTCTCTCCATGACCACAGGTGACAGAGCACGGAGACCAGGCACTCCACTCCTCCGTCTCCTCCGTCTCCTCCTTCTCTGTGGGGGGACAAAACAAAACTCATGATATTAAATGATAATGCATTTAGATGTATAGTGTTTCTCCTATTTAAGCTGTTTTACATTTTATGGAGGTAACACACACACACACTTCTCCCCCATCACACGATTACTCTCTAATCAGTAAGAGATGAATTTCTCTCCCAGCTGTGGGATTTCCTAACTAGGCTACATCCTAACTGTGTAGAACTCCAATTAGAAGCATTTGGCTGGTTCACCACCTGTGCTTAACAAGCTATCAAAGAAAAGGAAAACAACTTGAAAGGGTTCATTAGTAGTACTACTTATGTCGTTTTTGGAGGGAATCTGTACTTTACTATTTATATTTTTGATAGCTTTTACTTCACTACATTCTGAAAGAAAATGTACTTTTTACTCCATACATTTTCCCTGACATCCACAAGTTCTCGTTACATTATGAATGCTTAGCAGGACAGGAAAATGGTCCAATTCACAGACTTATCAAGATAACATCCCTGCTCATCCCTTCTGCCTCTGGTCTGGAGGACTCACTAAACAGAGAACATCCCTGCTCATCCCTTCTGCCTCTGGTCTGGAGGACTCACTCAACACAAATACTTCATTTGTGAATTATGTCAGTGTGCCCCTGGCTATCCGTAAATGTAAAAAAACAAGAAAATTGTGCCGTCTAGTTTGACTAATATAAGGAGTTTTAAATGTTTTATACTTTTACTTTTGATACTTAAGTATATTTAAAATCAAATACTTTTAGACTTTTAAGTAGTATTTTACTGGGTGGCTTTTACTTGAGTCATTTTCTGTTAAGGTATCTTTACTTTTACTCAAATATGACAATTGGGTACTTTTTCCACCACTGTAGTTTTTCCACCACTGTAGTTTTTCCACCACTGTAGTTTTTCCACCACTGTAGTAAACAGTGCTGCTGAGAAACAAAGCTAGATTTGGTTTCGATGCATTTACTGCACTGACGTATGAGCCAGAAGCTAGACTGTACACATTACAAGGATAAGTAAATAACCTCTTAAAACTCCATCTAATCCCTTAACATCCACATTACTAAAAGTGTAAAGTGAATTTACAGGAAATTCTATTTTATAATTGTTTCCATGACAGAAAAATCCAAATCCATAACGAGGCTTTTCTATGTACAGTTGAATGCTCCTATGGTCTAACCTTTCTCCTCTGGTCTAACCTTTCTCCTCTGGTCTAACCTTTCTCCTCTGGTCTAACCTTTCTCCTCTGGTCTAACCTTTCTCCTCTGGTCTAACCTTTCTCCTCTGGTCTAACCTTTCTCCTCTGGTCTAACCTTTCTCCTCTGGTCTAACCTTTCTCCTCTGGTCTAACCTTTCTCCTCAGGTCTAACCTTTCTCCGCTGGTCTAACCTTTCTCCGCTGGTCTAACCTTTCTCCGCTGGTCTAACCTTTTTCCTCTGGTCTAACCTTTCTCCTCTGGTCTAACCTTTCTCCTCTGGTCTAACCTTTCTCCTCTGGTCTAACCTTTCTCCTCTGGTCTAACCTTTTTCCTCAGGTCTAACCTTTCTCCGCTGGTCTAACCTTTCTCCTCTGGTCTAACCTTTCTCCTCTGGTCTAACCTTTCTCCTCTGGTCTAACCTTTCTCCTCTGGTCTAACCTTTCTCCTCTGGTCTAACCTTTCTCCTCAGGTCTAACCTTTCTCCGCTGGTCTAACCTTTCTCCGCTGGTCTAACCTTTTTCCGCTGGTCTAACCTTTTTCCTCTGGTCTAACCTTTCTCCGCTGGTCTAACCTTTTTCCTCTGGTCTAACCTTTCTCCTCTGGTCTAACCTTTCTCCTCTGGTCTAACCTTTCTCCTCTGGTCTAACCTTTCCCTCAGGTCTAACCTTTCTCCGCTGGTCTAACCTTTCTCCGCTGGTCTAACCTTTCTCCGCTGGTCTAACCTTTCTCCGCTGGTCTAACCTTTTTCCTCTGGTCTAACCTTTCTCCTCTGGTCTAACCTTTCTCCTCTGGTCTAACCTTTCTCCTCTGGTCTAACCTTTCTCCTCTGGTCTAACCTTTTTCCTCAGGTCTAACCTTTCTCCGCTGGTCTAACCTTTCTCCTCTGGTCTAACCTTTCTCCTCTGGTCTAACCTTTCTCCTCTGGTCTAACCTTTCTCCTCTGGTCTAACCTTTCTCCTCTGGTCTAACCTTTCTCCTCTGGTCTAACCTTTCTCCTCAGGTCTAACCTTTCTCCGCTGGTCTAACCTTTCTCCGCTGGTCTAACCTTTTTCCTCTGGTCTAACCTTTCTCCTCTGGTCTAACCTTTCTCCGCTGGTCTAACCTTTTTCCTCTGGTCTAACCTTTCTCCTCTGGTCTAACCTTTCTCCTCTGGTCTAACCTTTCTCCTCTGGTCTAACCTTTCTCCTCTGGTCTAACCTTTCTCCTCTGGTCTAACCTTCAGCCTATCTGCCTTCTGAAAAGTTTGAGTCTGGTGTTTAATGATACTGAAAACATGTCCGCCCTCGATTACCGACGAGATGAGGTGGGTGCAGAAATTGCAGCTTTGGCGGAGGCGCAGCTGTGTCCTTTGTGGCACAGCCAGCTTACCATACGGCCAGATCACAGGAATAGACTCTTCTCAGGAGCATTTCAATTACAGAAAGGAAGCCCCAACGTTACGCTAGTCTGACTGACATACTTTATGTTCACTAAAAACCTTCAGATCGGATCACTTCATAAACATTGTTGCCCTGTTCCTAGATCACATGCACCTCATTTAGAGACATTCAATGTTGATGAATGTGTACATACTGTCTGCACACAGCTACATGCTCACAGTTGTCTACAGGGATGAGTAAAGCTGCCTGGCTCTGCTGTGGTCTACAGGGATGAATAGAGCTGCCTGGCTCTGCTGTGGTCTACAGGGATGAATAGAGCTGCCTGGATCTGCTGTGGTCTACAGGGATGAATAGAGCTGCCTGGATCTGCTGTGGTCTACAGGGATGAATAGAGCTGCCTGGATCTGCTGTGGTCTACAGGGATGAATAGAGCTGCCTGGATCTGCTGTGGTCTACAGGGATGAATAGAGCTGCCTGGATCTGCTGTGGTCTACAGGGATGAATAGAGCTGCCTGGATCTGCTGTGGTCTACAGGGATGAATAGAGCTGCCTGGCTCTGCTGTGGTCTACAGGGATGACTAGAGCTGCCTGGCTCTGCTGTGGTCTACAGGGATGAATAAAGCTGCATGCCTGTGCATCCAGAAGGCACAATGCTCTTTTCCCATCATGCACAGGGAGAAAACGGACTGAGAACTAAGAGAAACAAAAAACAATAGAGGCGTAAATGTTATCCACGTCCCTGAAAGCCCCCGAATTCTTGAACAGGCTCAAAAGGCCTTGCCGCCTAGGGCCCAGGGCAGAGGGCCGAGTCGGGGTCTGGGGGGCCTGGAGGGGGGATGAAAGACCCAGCCGAATGGCCCCTGTCATCCCCTGTTCCCAATCTGCCCTCTAATTATACACAAGCAGTGGGCTGTTTTGTCCATCCGGGGGAACAGGCTCATGCTGCCATTAGCGAGCGCATCAGGCCCATCTTCAAAAGACAGCAGGCCTCCACAGCGAGCTGCAAGTTGGGACCCAGTGTCCACTTCAAAGGCTGGAGCTCCACAATGGCCTGACGGTCGAGTGCTCGCAGAGCATAGCTCTCTCGCTCGCTCAGTCAGTCCAGCCCTGCCGCCCTGCCACAGTCCTCAGTCAATACAGCCCTGCCGCAGTCCTCAGTCAGTACAGCCCTGCCGCAGTCCTCAGTCAGTACAGCCCTGCCGCAGTCCTCAGTCAGTACAGCCCTGCCGCAGTCCTCAGTCAGTACAGACCTGCCGCCCTGCCACAGTCCTCAGTCAGTACCGCCCTGCCACAGTCCTCAGTCAGTACAGCCCTGCCGCAGTCCTCAGTCAGTACAGCCCTGCCGCAGTCCTCAGTCAGTACAGCCCTGCCGCAGTCCTCAGTCAGTACAGCCCTGCCGCAGTCCTCAGTCAGTACAGCCCTGCCGCAGTCCTCAGTCAGTACAGCCCTGCCGCAGTCCTCAGTCAGTACAGCCCTGCCGCAGTCCTCAGTCAGTACAGCCCTGCCGCAGTCCTCAGTCAGTACAGCCCTGCCGCAGTCCTCAGTCAGTACAGCCCTGCCGCAGTCCTCAGTCAGTACAGCCCTGCCACTCTGCCGCAGTCCTCAGTCAGTACAGCCCTGCCACAGTCCTCAGTCAGTACAGCCCTGCCGCAGTCCTCAGCCCTTTCCCTCTCTCTCTCCCTCTCTCTCTCTATCCTAACGAATCACTTATTGACATTTTTCTTAATCCTGTGATTGTTTGTTTCTCACTATTTCAAAACAATAACATTCTCAACTTTTGTAGACCATTTTAAAATGATCCACTACTCTGAGGCATGCAAAAGTGGATCAGAGATCACTGTTCTTTTCCATTATTTTTTTAACAACTTTGTCCTGCTATACAGACACTGTGCCACTTAGCGAACAAAAGAAAGCCTCACCATAGTAGCTCTGTGTGGCGTCCCTACCCTCGTTCCAGCGACCGCTAGGGAGGGGCTTTTCGCTACCATACTCCAACAGGTAATCTTCCTCGACTTCCTCTTCCTCTCCAGTGTCCTCCGGCACTGAGCGGCCCGTCCCATCCTCGCTGGAGTCAGCGTCTGTGTATCCCCAGAACAGAGGCCAGAACAGCTTCTTACCCCCCAGCCAGCCTACAGAGGACGAGGGGATCCAGTCCTTTATCAGATCCATCTCTAAGTCCATGTTAGGGTCGTCCACCACCTCAATGGTCACCTGGGAGGGAGGAAAGCAGAGCGAATCATTTAGAGAACCATTGTGGAAGCATGATATTGATTCGGTGGACATGCTAAGATAGCTACAACTAGTCCTTATATGGTCACAAAGTCTGCCAAAACTAAAATGTTGAACACTTACTTCACAAAAATACATACTTTTAATAGGAGGATGCACACACAACTTAACATCTAAATGTCACTGGAAAGCCACAATGTAATTTCTAGCTCTGACTTAACCAGTCAGACATGAGATGATCCGTGAGCACTCAGTCAGAAGATCCCACGCGTAACCAGTCAGACATGAGATGATCCGTGAGCACTCAGTCAGAAGATCCCACGCGTAACCAGTCAGACATGAGATGATCCGTGAGCACTCAGTCAGAAGATCCCACGCGTAACCAGTCAGACATGAGATGATCCGTGAGCACTCAGTCAGAAGATCCCACGCGTAACCAGTCAGACATGAGATGAGCCGTGAGCACTCAGTCAGAAGATCCCACGCGTAACCAGTCAGACATGAGATGATCCGTGAGCATTCAGTCAGAAGATCCCACGCGTAACCAGTCAGACATGAGATGATCCGTGAGCACTCAGTCAGAAGATCCCACGCGTAACCAGTCAGACATGAGATGATCCGTGAGCACTCAGTCAGAAGATCCCACGCGTAACAACATCTCATTACACTGGTAGGCCACTACTGTATGACTCAACCTGTACGTTAGCTCACTCCCATAGTAGTTGTCAGCACCAGGCAACACGGAGAGACCATAAGAGGGTAGAGCCTGCATGGGGTCATTACATCCAGCTCCAGCTAACCACATTCTGAACTGCCCTGAGTCGACCAGTAGATGGAACTAACCACTGTGGGATTGAGATGAGTTCAACGAAAGGACATGCTGAAGACATTGAGGCTCATCGCTGGAGGAATCACAGGAAAGGACATGCTGAAGTCATTGAGGCTCATCGCTGGAGGAATCACAGGAAAGGACATGCTGAAGACATTGAGGCTCATCGCTGGAGGAATCACAGGAAAGGACATGCTGAAGTCATTGAGGCTCATCGCTGGAGGAATCACAGGAAAGGACATGCTGAAGACATTGAGGCTCATCGCTGGAGGAATCACAGGAAAGGACATGCTGAAGTCATTGAGGCTCATCGCTGGAGGAATCACAGGAAAGGACATGCTGAAGACATTGAGGCTCATCGCTGGAGGAATCATAGGAAAGGACATGCTGAAGACATTGAGGCTCATCGCTGGAGGAATCACAGGAAAGGACATGCTGAAGTCATTGAGGCTCATCGCTGGAGGAATCACAGGAAAGGACATGCTGAAGACATTGAGGCTCATCGCTGGAGGAATCACAGGAAAGGACATGCTGAAGTCATTGAGGCTCATCGCTGGAGGAATCACAGGAAAGGACATGCTGAAGACATTGAGGCTCATCGCTGGAGGAATCACAGGAAATGGAAGAAGTGAAGGTGGGGATTGGAACTATTTATTCAACGTGAAAGTAGTTACCGTCTTGTTCTGCTGAACTTGGCATTCATGCCAAGTAGAACCTCCTCACCACAGAATGGAATCAAGATAAAGGATCTCTATAATCACTGCTCTTCCCTGCTTTACCAGGGTGCAATGCATTGTTGGTAGAGCATATATATATATATATATATATATATATTTTTTTTTTTTTAACCTTTTTTAAAATGTAACTAGGCAAGTCAGTTAAGAACAAATTCTCGTTTACAATGACGGCCTACACCGGCCAAACCCGGACGACACTGAGCCAATTGTGTGCCGCCCTATGGAATTCCCAATCACAGCCGGTTGTGATACAGCCTGGATTCGAACCAGGGTGTCTGTAATGACACCTCTAGCACTTCCAACACCAGGATTCTGGGTTTGATTCCCGGGACCAACCATATGTAAAATGTATGCATGCAGGACTGTAAGTCCCTTTGGATAAAAGTGTCTGCTAAATGTCATATATTATGTATATTTATTATTTATATTAGGCGAGCTTCCACCGTACAAATGTAAATCGCTCGAGGGGCTAGAAAAACATTATAAAAATACTATCAATATTCGTCACCACACCTGGATGTTGGGGTTCTGCGAGCTGATGTCTGCGTTGGCCAGCTCAGGGAAGTTCTTCAGGTCCAGAACGAAGGGCTTGATCTCCTCAGGCTCAGGCTGGGGCAGAACCCCTACGGAGCGGTGCTGGGAGTGGAACCACCTCCTCTTGTGGCGGTGCTCAGTGACAGGGGGGAGGAGGCTCTGGACCTGGTTCTGCTGCTCCAGGGCCTCCGGTCTATGATGGACCCCACTGATGGGCGGCTGAGCACGAGCCTGAGGAAAAAGGTAGGACACCTCAATTAATCATCATGACGAAACACAGTGGACTGGACCGCTCTGAAGACCTTGATGACATTAATCATAAACAATACAGTGATTACTGGCTAGTTTAAGATACAAAGGTTACTTGCTTTAGCTATTTGCCCAGGAAAAACATTTGCACCGTGCTATTACTTAGTGACAGAGCTCCTAGAAACCATTGGGGCAACAAACCAGCAGACCAACCAGCCAAACCCCGTCCATCTGTCTGCTTCTCATTTATTTCCCACAGCAGCCAGAGCCCTGGCATCCAGGCCTTTGACAAAGAGGAGCCTGTGCCAGATTCTCTAGTTTTAATGAGAGCGCTTCGAAGTCGTGGGACCCCTGGGATGGTGGGCAGGCTGGTCCTGTGTTTCAATCTGCCGTGTCCTGCCATGCCCTAGGGCAGCAGGTAGCTTAGCGGTTAAGAGCATTGGGCCAGTAACCGAAAGGTCGCTGGGTCAAATCCCCAAGCCTTGTGAAAGGCACTTGATCCTAATTGCTACAGGAACTCACTCTGGATGAGAATGTCTGCTAATAACTCAAATGTAAAGAATGTGCAGCTACACTCAACAGACAGAAGCCATAGGTCTCCCTAAGGTCCTCCTCCCTCTGTCTCTCCCTGTCTCTCCCTCTGTTCCTCCCTCTGTCTCTCCCTCTTCTCCTCCCTCTGTCTGCCTGTCTGTGACAAAGTGAACATCGTCTAGCTCTGACTTTGCTACTTTATTGCAGAAAAAATGTACTCACTATGACTGTGATACTGTATGTGGTTATCTCAACTAGCTATCTTAAGATGAATGCACTAGATTGTCAGTCGCTCTGAATAAGAGCGTCTGCTAAATGACTCAAATGTAAATGCCAACCATCCTTTAGATCAAGTTGCCACTAAAAATGTATCTAAGGTCAGGTAAGGGTCTTCTATTACTCAAAGCTTTTAATTCAGCCAGTATCTACAGTGGTAATAAATAGCCCAAACATCTGACAGGACTTCAGTAACTGAAGCAGTGCCAGTTTGCGGTCTGAAACGTAGTGCAGTTTAAACCAAAATCTGGAGTGGTGACAAAACAGTTGGTTATGGGCCCGAGAACAGACTGTACTTTTTCAGTGGCTGCAATTCTCCCATAAAAAAAAAGTCAGCCTGTTGGTCGGTCAGATCTGATCCATTTAGAGGTAACCCCTGTCAAACATGATTGACTCTTTACTGATGAGAGGAGGATCCTGAAGACTTCCTCTGGGTCTTGTCAGGTCCCTCTGAGAATTAGGGGATGGTCATTACACGCTTCCAAACACATTAGGACTTGTCTTCCTTCTTTGTTCTGTGTTTTGATTGGATCTGGTGATCTATAATTTTTTATTTAATTATACCTGGTGTTCTGTGTTGATTTAATTGGACCTGGTGATCTATAATTTTGATTTAATTGGACCTGGTGTTCTGTATTTTGATTTAATTGGATCTGGTGATCTATAATTTTGATTTAATTGGACCTGGTGTTCTGCATTTTTATTTAATTGGACCTGGTGATCTACAATTTGATTTAATTGGATCTGGTGTTCTATATTTAAGCAATAAGGCTGGTGGAGGTGTGGTATATGGCCAATATACCACGGCCAAGGGCTGTTCTTAAGCACTACACGAGTGACTATGCATAGATAATAACGTATATAATAGAGGGTGTGTGGGGGCAGGGCAATGCAAATAGCCTGGGTGACCATTTAATTAGAACTCGGAGTCTTATGGCTTGGGGGTAGAAGCTGTTCAGAACCCTCTTGGACCTAGACTTGGCGCCCCAGTTCCGCTTACCCTGCAGTAGCAGAGAGAACAGTCTACAGACAATTTTTCCTCTGACACCGCCTGGTATTGAGGTCTTGGATGGCAGGAAGCTTGGCCCCAGTGATGTACTGGGCTGTACGCATTACCCTCTGTAGTGCCTTGCAGTCGGAGGCCGAGCAGTTGCCATACCAGGCAGTGATGCAACCAGTCAGGATGCTTTCGATTGTGCAGCTGTAGAACCTTTTGAGGATCTGAGGACCCATGCCAAATCTTTTCAGTCTCCTGATGGGGAATAGGTTTTGTCGTGCCCTCTTCACGACTGTCTTGGTGTGCTTGGACCATGCTAGTTTGTTGGTGATATGGACACCAAGGAACTTGAAGCTCTCAACCAGCTCCACTACAGCCCCGTCAATGAGAATTGGGGCGTGCTCGGTCCTCCTTTTCCTGTAGTCCACAATCATCTCCTTTGTCTTGATCACGTTGAGGGAGAGCTTGTTGTCCTGGCACCACATTGCCAGGTCTCTGACCTCCTCCCTATAGGCTGTCTCGTCATTGTCGGTGATCAGGCCTACCACAGGGAGTACAGGAGGGGACTGAGCACGCACCCCTGAGGGGCCCCCGTGTTGAGGATCAGCGTGGCGGATGTGTTGTTACCTACCCGTACCACCTGGGGGTGGCTCAGTCCCCTCCTGTACTCCCTGTTCACTCACGACTGCATGGCCAGGCACGACTCCAACACCATCATTAAGATTGCCGATGATACAACAGTGATCACCGACAATAGTGAGACTGCCTATAGGGAGTTCAGGATCCAGTTGCAGGGAGGTGTTTAGTCCCAGGGTCCTTAGCTTAGTGATGAGCTTTGAGGGAACTATGCTGTTGAACGCTGAGCTGTAGTTGCTCAGTGAATAGCATTCTCACATACATGTTCCTTTTGTCCAGGTGGGAAAGGCCAGTGTGTAGTGCAATAGAGATTGCATCATCTGTGAATCTGTTAAGGCGGTGTGCATATTTAGGTGGGTCTAGGGTTTCTGGGATAATGGTGTCGATATGAGCCATGATCAGCCTTTCAAAACACTTCATAGCTACAGACGTGAGTGCTACGGGTCGGTAGTCATTTAGGCAGGTTAACTTAGTGTACTTGGGCACAGGGACTATGGTGGTCTGCTTGAAACATGTTGGTATTACAGACTCAGACAGGGAGTGGTTGAAAATGTCAGTGAAGACACTTGCCAGTTGGTCAGCGCATGCTCACAGTACATGTCCTGGTAATCCGTCTGGCCCTGCGGCCTTGTCAATGTTGACCTGTTTAAAGGTCTTACTCACATCGGCTGCGGAGAGCGTGATCACACCGTCTTCCGGAACAGCTGGTGATCTCATGCATGTCTCAGTGTTATTTGCCTCGAAGCGAGTATAGAAGTAGTTTAGCTCATCTGGTAGGCTTGTGTCACTGGGCAGCTCTAGGATGTGCTTCCCTTTGTAGTCTGTAATGGTTTGCAAGCTCTGCCACGTCCAATGTGCGTAAGAGGAGAGGAACACAGGCAGGGCAGGGCAGAGAGGGCAGGACAGGGCAGAGGGCAGGGCAGAGAGGGCAGGACAGGGCAGAGAGGGCAGGCAGGCGAGTGGTGTGACAGGCATGCAGGCCTGATTTATGTGTCCACAGATATCAAAGGCCTCTACACTTGGCCCTTTCCAAACCATTACAGAATAACAATAAACTATGGGGTCCTTTGATCGCAAGCCTTGAAAGAGTGAGGAGGCAAGGAGAGGGAGGGAGAAGAAACAGATAGGTAGAGTGAACAGGTTTCAATATTTGTGAACCAGGCCATGCACACTCCACATTCTACACCCCTCCTCAGCCCCCCCATGATAAGGGGGAAACCAATAACACAGATGGCCAAAGTAAACAATCAACCAGCCTGACCTCTGACCTTATTCCAGTGTGAGAGAGATCTGCTGAGGGTTCCTTTAACCCTGCTGAGTTAGGGTAAAGTTTGGGTTAGGGTTATGTAAGCCCTTGCTATTGTGCATCTTGCTCCTCTATTGTTCAAACCAGCCCCTCCTCTACCTGGTTAAACTGGCATCTACCAGGTAGGGTCACTGGTGCCCAAAACGCACACTCATTACCACCACCAGAATCACAACATGCTATCTCTCTCTTTCTGTCCCCTCTTTCTCTATTTCGCTTTCTCTAACTCTCTAACTCTCCCATTCTCCCTCTCTGTCTCTCACTCTAACTCTCTCACTCTCCCACTCTGTCTCTCTCCCTCACTGTTTTTCTTTTGTTTGACATCCAACTGACATCCATCATCAATCAGTTATAGACTATGGGCATCAGGACATCAACAGGGCATCCATTGAAGGAGACCCAGGGGAGAGAATGTACAGAGGAACGATTTCATAGAGCTCTGGAATCTGTCTGTTTAAACCTTTCCTCCATTCTTACATCTGATTCTGTTCATGGTGACCTTCAAGGCCCCTACACACACACACACACACACACCCATATATGCACAAACACCCACATGAGTTACTCTTACAGATAGATATGTGCTTCAAAGGGAATTCAGAAAGCCCATATGTTATAGCTGCTGTAGACGAGGAGGCTGTCTGTGTAATATTACGCTGCGACCTTCTCACGATGCCTAGATATCTTACTATACATGGAGAAACGGCGAACAACCCTTTACCCCAAGGCCCTAGAGATTTCAGTGTAGCATAATGTTAGGCACAACATTGTCCGTCTGTGATTCTTTTATTTGGTTTGTTAGAAGGTTAACTTTTGTAACTTAAGTTAATTACAATTCAGAATATGTCATACACTCCAGTAAGTTTCGCTGGCACGAGAACAGATCCTCTCTGTGGATAAATTTAAGTTAATTTCATTTTGAAGAGATAACTGACAACAAATAAGCTATTATATTAGGCTATAGCGTAAAATATGTAATTAATTTCATAGAGGATCATTTACATCAGCTCAATTCGTATCCAAATACTGTGACATTTGGAACGTATTATTTACCTAAAATCTAGAAGAAAATAATTAAGAAAAAAGTTGCTTACCAACAAAAAAACACCATTGTGGCGTTTGTGGTGGTGTTTGTTGGGAAAGCTCATCACCAACACAACGAAAAGTACTAAAACGATGATAATTATCGTTAGACATCTCCCTCCGAATAGAAACAATTTCTCCATTGAAGTGACAACTAAGACCAAGTGGCAGTATTTGCGGTACTCAATCTATCACACGTATTCTTTCACTACAGTTATTTCTTTTGCGAGATCAACTTTTTATTTTATCTCATCATCGGCGGTTGTTCTTTTCCGTGATTCGTTCCCGAGCAAGTCACGTAATTGAACCAGCCAGAAGAAAGCCACTCATTCAACCAACAGCTTCAGAGTCGTCTTCTTAATAGAGATGCGCTCTAATGTCCGGTGGAAAATCCATATCCCGCTGCCGCACTAGGACGGAACTGATTTCTCCTTTCGCTGTTTGCCTCCCTGTATTGCGCGTCTAGGTCAATGTGCGCTCTTCAATCCTCGCCTTAAAACCAGACCAACTTGGACTATAGTGCCAAGGATGCTTTGAGTGCCACGTGCAGACCACGCACTCTCTCTGTCCGCACCGGTGAACGGTTTATTGAACGAGGTTAAAAGAGTTGGCTACATTTCGCTATGGTTGGGTTGATGTTTTCTACTAATACAATCACATCTGGAGTTGAGCATAGCCTGTATGCGTTTGATCTCGGATCCATTGTCCAATGAAGGTCCCTTAGCCACGTGTTGTCCCGGAATGAGTATGCTGCAGCTCGGATTCAGAAGGAAACCTGTTACCACTCTCTGACTTCATCTGTTCACAGCTTCTACACTGCTGTTTGGTAGAAAAGGAATGCTCACGAATCAATGGGGGTGTCTCTCTTAGGGATCCACTTTTCCAAATGGAGGGGATTGAAGAGCCATTTTAGAGAAGTTGTGATCTCCACACAGAAATGACTGGTAATTGGCATGGACATAAAGGGAGAGGAGACCAGTATACTATTACATGGATAAAAAGCCAGCCAACACATTAGCCTGAAAGGTGTCTCATGTCAATAAGAGATACCAGCCAACACATTAGCCTGAAAGGTGTCTCATGTCAATAAGAGATACCAGCCAACACATTAGCCTGAAAGGTGCATCATGTCAATAAGAGATGCCAGCCAACACATTAGCCTGAAAGGTGCCAAGAGATGCCAGCCAACACATTAGCCTGAAAGGTGCCTCATGTCAATAAGAGATACCAGCCAACACATTAGCCTGAAAGGTGCCTCATGTCAATAATAAGAGATACCAGCCAACACATTAGCCTGAAGGTGCCTCATGTCAATAAGAGATGCCAGCCAACACATTAGCCTGAAAGGTGCATCATGTCAATAAGAGATGCCAGCCAACACATTAGCCTGAAAGGTGCCTCATGTCAGATGCCAGCCAACACATTAGCCTGAAAGGTGCCTCATGTCAGATGCCAGCCAACACATTAGCCTGAAAGGTGTCTCATGTCAATAAGAGATGCCAGCCAACACATTAGCCTGAAAGGTGTCATGTCATGTCAGTAAGAGATGCCAGCCAACACATTAGCCTGAAAGGTGTCTCATGTCAATAAGAGATGCCAGCCAACACATTAGCCTGAAAGGTGCCTCATGTCAATAAGAGATGCCAGCCAACACATTAGCCTGAAAGGTGCCTCATGTCAATAAGAGATGCCAGCCAACACATTAGCCTGAAAGGTGTCTCATGTCAATAAGAGATGCCAGCCAACACATTAGCCTGAAAGGTGTCACATGTCAATAAGAGATGCCAGCCAACACATTAGCCTGAAAATAAGAGTGCCTTAGCCTGAAAGGTGTCATGTCAATAAGAGATGCCAGCCAACACATTAGCCTGAAAGGTGCCTCATGTCAATAAGAGATGCCAGCCAACACATTAGCCTGAAAGGTGCCTCATGTCAATAAGAGATGCCAGCCAACACATTAGCCTGAAAGGTGTCTCATGTCAATAAGAGATGCCAGCCAACACATTAGCCTGAAAGGTGCCTCATGTCAATAAGAGATGCCAGCCAACACATTAGCCTGAAAGGTGTCACATGTCAGTAAGAGATGCCAGCCAACACATTAGCCTGAAAGGTGTCTCATGTCAGTAAGAGATGCCAGCCAACACATTAGCCTGAAAGGTGCCTCATGTCAATAAGAGATGCCAGCCAACACATTAGCCTGAAAGGTGTCTCATGTCAGTAAGAGATGCCAGCCAACACATTAGCCTGAAAGGTGTCTCATGTCAGTAAGAGATGCCAGCCAACACATTAGCCTGAAAGGTGTCTCATGTCAGTAAGAGATGTGTCAAGGTGCTGACAGAACAGCTGATACCTACTTTTACACCATGTAAAGAGATGGTGTGTGAATGCAAACTTCATGACAGTGTAGGGTAGGCTATAGTGTACTCCACACAAAGGCCTATTTTTTAAATACATGTTTGCTATTTGAATATACACTGAGTATACCAAACATTAAGAAACCCTTCCTAGTATTGAGTTACACACCCACACACAGTTGGATGTCAGACAAATCTTGATACACGAGAAACTGTTGAGTGTGAAAAACCCAACAGTGTTGCAGTTCTTGGCACACTCAAAGTGGTGCGCCTGGCACCTACTACCATACTCCGTTCAAAGGCACTGAAATATTTTGTCTTGTCCATTCACCCTCTGAATGGCACAATTACACAAATCAGTCTTCATTTATTTGCTGGTTTTATTGAACCTTTAACGAGGCAAGTCAGTTAACAACAAATTCTTAATTACAATGACGGCCGAGGAACAGTGGGTTAACTGCCTTGTTCAGGGGCCAGAACAACAGATCTTTACCTTGTCAGCTCAGGGATTTGATCTAGCAACCTTTCGGTTACGGGCCCTACGCTCTAACCACTAGGCTACCCTGCCACCTCTACACTCTAACCACTAGTCTACCTGCCTCCTCTACGCTCTAACCACTAGGCTACCTGCCGCCCCAAATTGTCTCAAGGCTTAAAAATCCTTCTTTATCCTTCTCCTCCCCTTCATCTGCACTGATTGGAGTGGATTTAACAAATGAGATCAATAAGGGATCATAGCTTTCTCCTGGATTCACCTGGTCAGTCTATGTCATGGAAAGAGCAGGTGTTCATAATGTTTTGTCCATTCAGTGTATTTCAGAGGATGACTTTTGAGAGTGTTTCCATGAAAGGCAGTACTTTTACCCAGAGCCCAGGTTTTAGTCACAACCTAAGACTGTCTGAGGGGGCTCTGAGTGGTACGCTACACTATGCCTTATTCATAGCCCACGGCCCGGCCCACGGACAGCTCTAGGTGGTTAAAGTCCAGTTTACTCTGCTCGGCTGACAGGAACAGGAGACTTCCTCAGGATGTAGTGCACCACAGTGGACCAGGACCAGCAAACAGCACTGTGGTATGGACACCACACACACACACACACACACACACACACACACACACACACACACACACACACACACACACACACACACACAAATACACACAGGCATGGAAGCACACACACACAAACATGCAAATACACACAGGCATGGAAGCACACACACACAAACATGCGCACGTATGCAGGCACACACACAAACACGTACACACACTCTCATAGCCCTCCACCACTACAATCCAGATATTGCTATATCGCCCACAGAGTCCCCAACCCACACTGTGGTCCACATATGAGAGCGATACACCGGCCACACACAGACATGCACAGAGGCATGCATACACGCACAAGATCAATGAATCACATTGATGCCATTAGAATCTCATAGATTATCTTGAATTTGACACAAGAGATGGTGACTCAGAAGGCCTCGTTTCAGAGTGATCCGTAACCCCAGGAGACCTGTAAACATCTGTGACTCAGAAGGCCTTGTTTCAGAGTGATCCGTAACCCCAGGAGACCTGTAAACATCTGTGTGCCTCTGAGGTGGTCCCCGTGATTTACATGCAATTAACAAACAAACATAGTGTCACACACAGATTAACAGATGGACAGGAAGAAGACAGGAACTTTTATTGTGTTTACATCCATAACCGTTTTATTTTGTGACACAGGTTCATTTGACATGCACTTATGTCTTAATTGTGTCAATTCTACATCAGTTGTGTAGCTTGTTGTGGTAATCAAATGATACCTATATAGTTTAACTCACTACAATGGAGTGATTCCAAAACATTATTTTAGCTACTGTGATCCCAATGCGGGACAAAAATATAGTCCCTACTCCACCCCCAAAAATATAGTCCCTACTCCACCCCAAAAATATAGTCCCTACTCCACCCCAAAAATATAGTCCCTACTCCACCCCAAAAATATAGTCCCTACTCCACCCCAAAAATATAGTCCCTACTCCACCCCAAAAATATAGTCCCTACTCCACCCCAAAAATATAGTCCCTACTCCACCCCAAAAAAATATAGTCCCTACTCCACCCCAAAAATATAGTCCCTACTCCACCCCAAAAATATAGTCCCTACTCCACCCCAAAAATATAGTCCCTACTCCACCCCAAAAATATATAGTCCCTACTCCACCCCAAAAATAGTCCCTACTATAGTCCCTACTCCACCCCAAAAATATAGTCCCTACCCCAAAAATCCACCCCCCAAAAATATAGTCCCTACTCCACCCCAAAAATATAGTCCCTACTCCACCCCAAAAATATAGTCCCTACTCCACCCCAAAAATATAGTCCCTACTACTCCACCCCAAAAATATAGTCCCTACTCCACCCCAAAAATATAGTCCCTACTCCACCCCAAAAATATAGTCCCTACTCCACCCCAAAAATATAGTCCCTACTCCACCCCAAAAATATAGTCCCTACTCCACCCCCAAAAAATATAGTCCCTACTCCACCCCAAAAATATAGTCCCTACTCCAAAAATATAGTCCCTACTCCACCCCAAAAAAATATAGTCCCTACTCCACCCCAAAAATATAGTCCCTAAAAATATAGTCCCTCCACCCCAAAAATATAGTCCCTACTCCACCCCAAAAATATAGTCCCTACTCCACCCCCACCCCAAAAATATAGTCCCTACTCCACCCCAAAAATATAGTCCCTACTCCACCCCAAAAATATAGTCCCTACTCCACCCCAAAAATATAGTCCCTACTCCACCCCAAAAACCCCATAGTCCCTACTCCACCCCAAAAATATAGTCCCTACTCCACCCCAAAAATATAGTCCCCCAAAAATATAGTCCCTACTCCACCCCAAAAATATAGTCCCTACTCCACCCCAAAAATATAGTCCCTACTCCACCCCAAAAATATAGTCCCTAAAAAATATAGTCCCTACCCCACCCCAAAAATATAGTCCCTACTCCACCCCAAAATATAGTCCTTACTCCACCCCAAAAATATAGTCCCTACTCCACCCCAAAAATATAGTCCCTACCACCCCAAAAATATAGTCCCTACCCCAAAAATAGTATAGTCCCTACTCCACCCCAAAAATATAGTCCCTACTCCACCCCAAAAATATAGTCCCTACTCCACCCCAAAAATATAGTCCCTACTCCACCCCAAAAATATAGTCCCTACTCCACCCCAAAAATATAGTCCCTACTCCACCCCAAAAATAAAACAAATTCTTCACAAGATTCAGACTGTTAATTGTTGTTTTCCAGGGGGAGACTTAGTTTTAGTCTCTCTGTCAGTCTGTCTCTGTCTTTCTTTCTCTGTGTGTCTCTCTCTGTCTCTCTCTCTGTCCGTGTCTCTCTGTCTCGCTCTCCCTCATCATTCTCTCTCCTTCTCTCTCCCCCCCTCTCTCTCTGTCTGTTGGTAGGATAATGTAACTCACAAGACAAGACAACAGAATACCCTTCAACATGAGTCTCAGCCCCAGCCTTGCCTGAAGCAGAGAAGCTAGCCTAGTGATGCTACTGGGACGTCAGTGAGCCAGCCATAATAATAAAAACATCAAACAGCCTCCTAGCCTGTGGCGCTTACAGCCTTACTCTGAGCCAAGGATCAGAACCAGTCCTTTTTTCCTCTGTAAATAACGAAAGCAGAGTACTGCTGAAGTTATTGTGAACAGTATGTACAGGTATGAAGTTGTCATAGAGGAAGATGAGATGTAGTAGTTGAAGGTGAAGTCCTTTTGGATTTAATTTGATCTACCCAGTAGCCCATATGGGCAAACATTGATGTTTCACAAACAGTTTCTCAGAAAGGTGAAATCTGCTGTCTCTAATTTGCTACAGTTGTCATAAATGTATCCTTTATGGGAGGTCATGAAGGCTTTATAACACATTGATAAATGGTTATAACTCATTGGTTAATCTCATCTACCAGCCAGTTCTCTCTCAATCAAGCCTGAGGATGAGGTTACTCATTGCTTGAAGTTGTGTGATTACAAAACTGACCTTAGATCTTTAAGAGCAATTGCATTTTATTCCCTAGCTTTGCTTACTGTATCACCAAGTACATGTTGCTCTGTCCGGAGTCCCCCTGAAATACCCCCTAATGTACAGTTTACCAGTAAGACTATGTCCTCACCGCTAGTACCCCCTAATGTACAGTTTACCTATAAGCCTATGTCCTCACCTCTAGTACCCCCTAATGTACAGTTTACCAGTAAGCCTATGTCCTCACCTCTAGTACCCCCTAATGTACAGTTTACCAGTTAGCCTATGTTCTCACCTCTAGTACCCTCTAATGTACAGTTTACCTATAAGCCTATGTCCTCACCGCTAGTACCCCCTAATGTACAGTTTACCAGTTAGCCTATGTTCTCACCTCTAGTACCCCCTAATGTACAGTTTACCTATAAGCCTATGTCCTCACCTCTAGTACCCTCTAATGTACAGTTTACCTATAAGCCTATGTCCTCACCTCTAGTACCCCCTAATGTACAGTTTACCTATAAGCCTATGTCCTCACCTCTAGTACCCCCTAATGTACAGTTTACCAGTTAGCCTATGTCCTCACCTCTAGTACCCCCTAATGTACAGTTTACCAGTTAGCCTATGTCCTCACCTCTAGTACCCCCTAATGTACAGTTTACCTATAAGCCTATGTCCTCACCTCTAGTACCCCCTAATGTACAGTTTACCTATAAGCCTATGTCCTCACCGCTAGTACCCCCTAATGTACAGTTTACCAGTTAGCCAAGTTCTCACCTCTAGTACCCCCTAATGTACAGTTTACCAGTTAGCCTATGTCCTCACCTCTAGTACCCTCTAATGTACAGTTTACCTATAAGCCTATGTCCTCACCGCTAGTACCCCCTAATGTACAGTTTACCTATAAGCCTGTTCTCACCTCTAGTACCCTCTAATGTACAGTTTACCTATAAGCCTATGTCCTCACCGCTAGTACCCCCTAATGTACAGTTTACCTATAAGCCTATGTCCTCACCGCTAGTACCCCCTAATGTACAGTTTACCAGTTAGCCTAGTTCTCACCTCTAGTACCCTCTAATGTACAGTTTACCTATAAGCCTATGTCCTCACCTCTAGTACCCCCTAATGTACAGTTTACCTATAAGCCTATGTCCTCACCTCTAGTACCCCCTAATGTACAGTTTACCAGTTAGCCTATGTCCTCACCTCTAGTACCCTCTAATGTACAGTTTACCTATAAGCCTATGTCCTCACCGCTAGTACCCCCTAATGTACAGTTTACCTATAAGCCTGTTCTCACCTCTAGTACCCTCTAATGTACAGTTTACCTATAAGCCTATGTCCTCACCGCTAGTACCCCCTAATGTACAGTTTACCTATAAGCCTATGTCCTCACCGCTAGTACCCCCTAATGTACAGTTTACCAGTAAGCCTATGTCCTCACCTCTAGTACCCCCTAATGTACAGTTTACCAGTAAGCCTATGTCCTCACCTCTAGTACCCCCTAATGTACAGTTTACCAGTAAGCCTATGTTCTCATGAGTAAGCGTATGTTCTCATTCTCTGCCCCCCTTAGAACTCAAGGGGGGCAGGCAAAGAACGGCCCGCCGGGCACTTCAATCCGGCATTTGTGTATTAAATATTATTGTATTTGAGTTAAGACTTGCCACAAACTTAAAAGCCCAACAAAATATGTTTATTAGACAGTGTTCCACTCCAGACTCTGTAACTAAGTCAAGCTACGGCTGTGGCACATAAAATCACAAAGCGTAGCAAGCCTTCTACTGAAGGGCAGTTTGTGAAAGAGTGTTTGGGTGGAGACTGTTGGTATATTTTGTCCTGAGAGTAAAAAACAAACAATTGTAGAACATTTGCTCATCACGCAGAACCATCACCAGGCACGTGGAAGTGATAGGTCAGTGATAGGTCAAGCTATCACTAGCTAATCTCCGAGTTGAAGAAAAAAAGCAGATGTCTTTGATCTGTTTTTCTATTGCACTGGATGAGAATACTGACATCAGAGACACCGCTCAACTTAGCATATTTGTCAGAGGAAAAAATGAGAACTTTGAAATAACAGAGGAACTTCTTGCGATGGAATCAATGATGGAAACAACCAGGGCCTCTGATTTATACGACAGGGTGTCTGCCTGCTTGGGGAAAAAAATGAATCTACCTTGGCGCAAACTGACAAACGTCACAACAGATGGATCACCAAATCTAACCGGTAAAAACATTGGCCTACTAAAAAGAATACAAGACAAAGTAGAAGAAGAAGCCCTAACTCGGAGGCTTTAATATTTCTTCACATCAGGAAGCCCCGTGTAAAAGTCTGTTAAAGCTGGAAAATGTTGTCAAAGTGGTTGTAAAACTTGTCAACTTTATACGGGCATGGAGTCTTATCCATCATCAGTTCAACTTTATACGGGCATGGAGTCTTATCCATCATCAGTTCAACTTTATACGGGCATGGAGTCTTATCCATCATCAGTTCAACTTTATACGGGCATGGAGTCTTATCCATCATCAGTTCAACTTTATACGGGCATGGAGTCTTATCCATCATCAGTTCAACTTTATATGGCAAGGAGTCTTATCCATCATCAGTTCAACTTTATATGGCAAGGAGTCTTATCCATCATCAGTTCAACTTTATATGGCAAGGAGTCTTATCCATCATCAGTTCAACTTTATACGGCATGGAGTCTTATCCATCATCAGTTCAACTTTATACGGCAAGGAGTCTTATCCATCATCAGTTCAACTTTATATGGCAAGGAGTCTTATCCATCATCAGTTCAACTTTATACGGCATGGAGTCTTATCCATCATCAGTTCAACTTTATACGGGCAAGGAGTCTTATCCATCATCAGTTCAACTTTATACAGCAAGGAGTCTTATCCATCGTCAGTTCAACTTTATACAGGCAAGGAGACTTATCCATCGTCAGTTCATTCAGCTGCTCAATGACACAGAGGCAGAACACCAGGACTTGTTGTACCATTTATATGTGAACGGCTAAGCCTGGGGAAAGTGTTCGTCCTGTGTGGGAACTGAGAGGGTAGATGGGTATGTTCCTTGATACGGTTGGTAAAGCTGACGACTTCTCCGAATTGAAAGACACACAATTGCTGGGCGACTTTGCTTTCGGTGTGGACATACTGGGGCGTCTGAATGTGAAACTGCAGGGAAATTATGTTTTTGTGCATTGAACTGTATTCCAACGTGAAAGCATTCAAGGCCAAACTTACAAATAAGTAGCCGGTCTCTCGCTCATTTTCCGACACTTCTCAGACTTCACCAGATTGAGACTGAGCTGGAGCTTGTATCATGGCCCTCTGTCTTTCGACAGTGAAAAATCACCACCAGACACAATTGGAGCTCATCAACATCCACTGTGACAGTGCTTTGAAGGAGAAGTTAAGAAGGCCAGCATCCCGGAGTCGCCTCTTCACTGTTGACGTCGAGACTGGTGTTTTGCGGGTACTATTTAATGAAGCTGCCAGTTGAGTACTTGTGAGGCTTCTGTTTCTCAAATTAGACACTCTAATGTACTTGTCTTTGGTTTTGGTCTGATCCTTCCTATTGCTCATACGAGGAGGACAACGATCGTTACAGTTTCAGAAGAAAGTTATTTGTTTTTGGCCATTTTGAGCCTGTAATCGAACCCACAAATGCTGATGCTCCAGATACTCAACTAGTCTAAAAAAGGCCCGTTTTAATGCTTCTTTAATCAGAACAACAGTTTCCAGCTGTGCTAACATAGTTGCAAAAGGGTTTTCTAATGATCAATTAGCCTTTTAAAATGATAAACTTGGATTAGCTAATATAACGTGCCATTGGAACACAGGAGTGATGGTTGCTGATAATGGGCCTCTGCACACCTATGTAGATATTCCATTAAAAGAAAATCTGCCGTTTTCAGCTACAATAGTAATTTACAACATTAACAATGTCTACACTGTATTTCTGATCAATTTGATGTTATTTGAATGGACAAAAATGTGTTTTTCTTTAAAAAACAAGGACATTTCAAAGTGACCCCGAACTTTTCAACGGTAGTGTATATATTTTGAAGTTTGCATACTTTGACTGAGTTTGATTGAACTTTACAAGGGTAGAGATGCAGGATCTGTGTGTGTTTTTGACTGTGTCTGATGTTATAAATGATGTACATTTTGTGAAAAATCTGTTCACAAAAAACAAGGGTAGAGATGGTACAAGGGTAGAATTGTTCTGTTCATATGTACACCTACAGTACACAAGTAGTTGCGTGTCAATGTGAAAATGAATAAAGGCTTCACATGTTTTGTCCTATATATTCACATATAGTGTGTGGCCCTTCAATTGGTTTCAAAAATTCAATGTGCCTTTTGAGCCAAAAGGTCTGCCCACCCCTGTCCTAGGTACTAGTACCCCTAGTTGAGAATCAGTGCCCTAACTAGCCCGTGGAAGTGAGGCAGTGCAAAGGCCCCCAGCTTGACATTAGGAAGGAAAGAATTTCCAAACAGAACAGAGACTGCCCCCTGCTGTTGGACATACTTGCATCTCAATAGTCTAGAGAGGCGTCCTCTGTTGGACATACATCAATACATCTCTGAGCCGCGGGCTGCCTCTCAATAGTCTAGAGAGGCGTCCTCTGTTGGACATACATCAATACATCTCTGAGCCGCGGGCCGCCTCTCAATAGTCTAGAGAGGCGTCCTCCTCTCCTGTCCTTTATTCATACTGATCTGAAAACACTGTACTTCTATTTCACCTGGACTGGCTGTTCTGTCTGCTGACAGATCTATTAACTAAATTAAAATAGATGTTATCCTCAGCAGGGATTACAGTTGTATTTACATGTCCAGTAGGACCTGACGTAGGTAGGCTACAGGTTTGATTTTGAAGCAGATATCCTTTCTTCTGGAACAATGACAGACTTTATCTGATGCACTTTATTCCCTTGAAGAATCACAAACAGCAAAATCGTTCATTGATTTACGATGTTGGTCTGTGTCGCTGCTTCCTCCTTCTCTACGGTGAATTGCTATTCTGAACTCACTTGATATCCATTGATTCCCACAATTACCCTTGAATTACCCATAAACCACTGGATATAAGGAGTATAATTGTATTTCTGAGGGATGCTCGCTCTGCTCTCCAATCGAGAGGGATAGATAGGGTTTTTTAAGCAGTGAAGAAAGGGTTTAGTTTGCTCTACCATTCTACGCCTGACTGGCATAACAATGATCCTATTTTGAGCCAGAGAAGGAATTTCCTGCCTCTTCATTGGAGCAGACAAGATCTCAACTCAATCTATGGGCAAAGAGAAGTCACACACACACACACACACACACACACATAGGCCTAACTGTGGATGAGAGGATATGGAGATGTAACTCGATTAGAAGTTCAGAGACATGGGACATTATAATTCAACCCTCTACTAGAGGGAAATGCATGAGCAGTTTTTACCATATATGTGGCACATCAGTTAGGCCTAGGCTATATGGCATCCAGTATATTCACGAGTCATACTCTCTTGTCTCGTTTAAGTTGGAAGTTGGAACAAAGATTTTTAAAAAGCTCCTTGCAACTCAGGCTACAAGAGACTCAAAACTCCAGCATGATCACATCTATCACTTCAAATCAAATCAAATTTTATTTGTCACATACACATGGTTAGCAGATGTTAATGTGAGTGTAGCGAAATGCTTGTGCTTCTAGTTCCGACAATGCAGTAATAACCAACAAGTAATCTAACTAACAATTCCAAAACTACTGTCTCATACACAGTGTAAGGGGATAAAGAATATGTACATAAGGATATATGAATGAGTGATGGTACAGAGCAGCATAGGCAAGATACAGTAGATGATATCGAGTACAGTATATACATATGAGATGAGTATGTAAACCAAGTGGCATAGTTAAAGTGGCTAGTGATACATGTATTACATAAGGATGCAGTCGATGATATAGAGTACAGTATATACGTATGCATATGAGATTAATAATTGTAGGGTAAGTAACATTATATAAGGTAGCATTGTTTAAAGTGGCTAGTGATATATTTACATCATTTCCCATTATTAAAGTGGCTGGAGTTGAGTCAGTGTCATTGACAGTGTGTTGGCAGCAGCCACTCAATGTTAGTGGTGGCTGTTTAACAGTCTGATGGCCTTGAGATAGAAGCTGTTTTTCAGTCTCTCGGTCCCAGCTTTGATGCACCTGTACTGACCTCGCCTTCTGGATGACAGCGGGGTGAACAGGCAGTGGCTCGGGTGGTTGATGTCCTTGATGATCTTTATGGCCTTCCTGTAGCATCGGGTGGTGTAGGTGTCCTGGAGGGCAGGTAGTTTGCCCCGGTGATGCGTTGTGCAGACCTCACTACCCTCTGGAGAGCTTTACGGTTGAGGGCGGTGCAGTTGCCATACCAGGCGGTGATACAGCCCGCCAGGATGCTCTCGATTGTGCATCTGTAGAAGTTTGTGAGTGCTTTTGGTGACAAGCCGAATTTCTTCAGCCTCCTGAGGTTGAAGAGGCGCTGCTGCGCCTTCTTCACGATGCTGTCTGTGTGAGTGGACCAATTCAGTTTGTCTGTGATGTGTATGCCGAGGAACTTAAAACTTGCTACCCTCTCCACTACTGTTCCATCGATGTGGATGGGGGGTGTTCCCTCTGCTGTTTCCTGAAGTCCACAATCATCTCCTTAGTTTTGTTGACGTTGAGTGTGAGGTTATTTTCCTGACACCACACTCCGAGGGCCCTCACCTCCTCCCTGTAGGCGGTCTCGTCGTTGTTGGTAATCAAGCCTACCACTGTTGTGTCGTCCGCAAACTTGATGATTGAGTTGGAGCGTGCGTGGCCACGCAGTCGTGGGTGAACAGGGAGTACAGGTGAGGGCTCAGAACGCACCCTTGTGGGGCCCCAGTGTTGAGGATCAGCGGGGAGGAGATGTTGTTGCCTACCCTCACCACCTGGGGGCAGCCCGTCAGGAAGTCCAGTACCCAGTTGCACAGGGCGGGGTCGAGACCCAGGGTCTCGAGCTTGATGACGAGCTTGGAGGGTACTATGGTGTTGAATGCCGAGCTGTAGTCGATGAACAGCATTCTCACATAGGTATTCCTCTTGTCCAGATGGGTTAGGGCAGTGTGCAGTGTGGTTGAGATTGCATCGTCTGTGGACCTATTTGGGCGGTAAGCAAATTGGAGTGGGTCTAGGGTGTCAGGTAGGGTGGAGGTGATATGGTCCTTGACTAGTCTCTCAAAGCACTTCATGATGACGGATGTGAGTGCTACGGGCGGTAGTCGTTTAGCTCAGTTACCTTAGCTTTCTTGGGAACAGGAACAATGGTGGCCCTCTTGAAGCATGTGGGAACAGCAGACTGGTATAGGGATTGATTGAATATGTCCGTAAACACACCGGCCAGCTGGTCTGCGCATGCTCTGAGGGCGCGGCTGGGGATGCCGTCTGGGCCTGCAGCCTTGCGAGGGTTAACACGTTTAAATGTCTTACTCACCTCGGCTGCAGTGAAGGAGAGACCGCATGTTTTCGTTGCAGGCCGTGTCAGTGGCACTGTATTGTCCTCAAAGCGGGCAAAAAAGTTATTTAGTCTGCCTGGGAGCAAGACATCCTGGTCCGTGACTGGGCTGGATTTCTTCCTGTAGTCCGTGATTGACTGTAGACCCTGCCACATGCCTCTTGTGTCTGAGCCGTTGAATTGAGATTCTACTTTGTCTCTGTACTGGCGCTTAGCTTGTTTGATAGCCTTGCGGAGGGAATAGCTGCACTGTTTGGCTTGATTACCAACAACGACGAGACGGCCTACAGGGAGGAGGTGAGGGCCCTCGGAGTGTGGTGTCAGGAAATGTGTCAGACCTGATGCTAATCTCTCACCTGTTATTGTGTTATACACTTGCCCTATGTTTGATAACCTCACACTCAACGTGATGGCAACAAAACTAAGGAGATGATTGTGGACTTCAGGAAACAGCAGAGGGAACACCCCCATCCACATCGATGGAACAGTAGTGGAGAGGGTAGCAAGTTTTAAGTTCCTCGGCATACACATCACAGACAAACTGAATTGGTCCACTCACACAGACAGCATCGTGAGGAAGGCGCAGCAGCGCCTCTTCAACCTCAGGAGGCTGAAGAAATTTTACGGCTTGTCACCAAAAGCACTCACAAACTTCTACAGATGCACAATCGAGAGCATCCTGGCGGGCTGTATCACCGCCTGGTATGGCAACTGCACCGCCCTCAACCGTAAGGCTCTCCAGAGGGTAGTGAGGTCTGCACAACGCATCACCGGGGGCAAACTACCTGCCCTCCAGGACACCTACACCACCCGATGCTACAGGAAGGCCATAAAGATCATCAAGGACATCAACCACCCGAGCCACTGCCTGTTCACCCCGCTGTCATCCAGAAGGCGAGGTCAGTACAGGTGCATCAAAGCTGGGACCGAGAGACTGAAAAACAGCTTCTATCTCAAGGCCATCAGACTGTTAAACAGCCACCACTAACATTGAGTGGCTACTGCCAACACACTGTCAATGACACTGACTCTACTCCAGCCACTTTAATCATGGGAATCGATGGGAAATTATGTAAATATATCACTAGCCACTTTAAACAATGCTACCTTATATAATGTTACTTACCCTACATTGTTCATCTCATATGCATACGTTGATACTGTACTGTATATCATCGACTGCATCCTTATGTAATACATGTATCACTAGCCACTTTAACTATGCCACTTGGTTTACATACTTATCTCATATGTATATACTGTACTCGATATCATCTACTGTATCTTGCCTATGCTGCTCTGTACCATCACTCATTCATATATCCTTATGTACATATTCTTTATCCCCTTACACTGTGTATAAGACAGTAGTTTTTTTTTTTTGGAATTGTTAGTTAGATTACTTGCTCGTTATTACTGCATTGTCGGAACTAGAAGCACAAGCATTTCGCTACACTCGCATTAACATCTGCTAACCATGTGTATGTGACAAATAAAATTTGATTTGATTTGATTTGTTTGTATTCAGTCATGTTACCAGACACCTTGCCCTGATTAAAAGCAGTGGTTCGTGCTTTCAGTTTCACACGAATGCTGCCATCAATCCACGGTTTCTGGTTAGGGAATGTTTTAATCGTTGCTATGGGAACGACTTCTTCAACGCACGTTCTAATGAACTCGCACACCGAATCAGCGTATTCGTCAATGTTGTTGTCTGACGCAATACGAAACATCTCCCAGTCCACGTGATGGAAGCAGTCTTGGAGTGTGGAGTCAGCTTGGTCGGACCAGCGTTGGACAGACCTCAGCGTGGGAGCCTCTTGTTTTAGTTCCTGTCTGTAGGCAGGGATCAACAAAATGGAGTCGTGGTCAGCTTTTCCGAAAGGGGGGCGGGGCAGGGCCTTATATGCGTCGCGGAAGTTAGAGTACTGTATAGGAGACCAGACTACAGAGGGAGTTTACCTGCTGGTGGTGAAGGAGACCAGACTACAGAGGTAAAGAGGGAGTTTACCTGCTGGTGGTGAAGGAGACCAGACTACAGAGGGAGTTTACCTGCTGGTGGTGAAGGAGACCAGACTACAGAGGTAAAGAGGGAGTTTACCTGCTGGTGGGGAAGGAGACCAGAAGGTAAAGAGGGAGTTTACTTGCTGGTGGTGAAGGAGACCAGACTATAGAGGGAGTTTACCTGCTGGTGGTGAAGGAGACCAGACTACAGAGGGAGTTTACCTGCTGGTGGTGAAGGAGACTAGACTACAGAGGGAGTTTACCTGCTGGTGGGGAAGGAGACCAGACTACAGAGGTAAAGAGGGAGTTTACCTGCTGGTGGTGAAGGAGACCAGACTACAGAGGTAAAGAGGGAGTTTACCTGCTGGTGGTGAAGGAGACCAGAAGGAGACTGCTGGTGGTGAGACTAGACAGAGGGAGTTTACCTGCTGGTGGTGCAGGAGACTAGACTACAGAGGGAGTTTACCTGCTGGTAGTGCAGGAGACTAGACTACAGAGGGAGTTTACCTGCTGGTGGTGAAGGAGACTAGACTACAGAGGGAGTTTACCTGCTGGTGGGGAAGGAGACCAGGCTACAGAGGTAAAGAGGAGTTTACCTGCTGGTGGTGAAGGAGACCAGACTACAGAGGTAAAGAGGGAGTTTACCTGCTGGTGGTGAAGGAGACTAGACTACAGAGGGAGTTTACCTGCTGGTGGTGAAGGAGACCAGACTACAGAGGTAAAGAGGGAGTTTACCTGCTGGTGGGGAAGGAGACCAGAAGGTAAAGAGGGAGTTTACTTGCTGGTGGTGAAGGAGACCAGACTACAGAGGGAGTTTACCTGCTGGTGGTGAAGGAGACCAGACTACAGAGGGAGTTTACCTGCTGGTGGTGAAGGAGACTAGACTACAGAGGGAGTTTACCTGCTGGTGGGGAAGGAGACCAGACTACAGAGGTAAAGAGGAGTTTACCTGCTGGTGGTGAAGGAGACCAGACTACAGAGGTAAAGAGGGAGTTTACCTGCTGGTGGTGAAGGAGACCAGACTACAGAGGGAGTTTACCTGCTGGTGGTGAAGGAGACCAGACTACAGAGGGAGTTTACCTGCTGGTGGTGAAGGAGACCAGACTACAGAGGTAAAGAGGGAGTTTACCTGCTGGTGGTGAAGGAGACCAGACTACAGAGGTAAAGAGGGAGTTTACCTGCTGGTGGGGAAGGAGACCAGACTACAGAGGGAGGTTACCTGCTGGTGGTGAAGGAGACCAGACTACAGAGGTAAAGAGGGAGTTTACCTGCTGGTGGTGAAAGAGACCAGACAACAGAGGGAGTTTACCTGCTGGTGGTGAAGGAGACCAGACAACAGAGGGAGTTTACCTGCTGGTGGTGAAGGAGACCAGACAACAGAGGGAGTTTACCTGCTGGTGGTGAAGGAGACCAGACTACAGAGGTAAAGAGGGAGTTTACCTGCTGGTGGTGAAGGAGACCAGACTACAGAGGTAAAGAGGGAGTTTACCTGCTGGTGGTGAAGGAGACCAGACTACAGAGGGAGTTTACCTGCTGGTGGTGAAGGAGACCAGACTACAGAGGGAGTTTACCTGCTGGTGGTGAAGGAGACTAGACTACAGAGGGAGTTTACCTGCTGGTGGGGAAGGAGACCAGACTACAGAGGTAAAGAGGGAGTTTACCTGCTGGTGGTGAAGGAGACCAGACTACAGAGGTAAAGAGGGAGTTTACCTGCTGGTGGTGAAGGAGACTAGACTACAGAGGGAGTTTACCTGCTGGTGGTGCAGGAGACTAGACTACAGAGGGAGTTTACCTGCTGGTAGTGCAGGAGACTAGACTACAGAGGGAGTTTACCTGCTGGTGGTGAAGGAGACTAGACTACAGAGGGAGTTTACCTGCTGGTGGGGAAGGAGACCAGGCTACAGAGGTAAAGAGGGAGTTTACCTGCTGGTGGTGAAGGAGTCCAGACTACAGAGGTAAAGAGGGAGTTTACCTGCTGGTGGTGAAGGAGACTAGACTACAGAGGGAGTTTACCTGCTGGTGGTGAAGGAGACCAGACTACAGAGGTAAAGTTTACCTGCTGGTGGGGAAGGAGACCAGAAGGTAAAGAGGGAGTTTACTTGCTGGTGGTGAAGGAGACCAGACTACAGAGGGAGTTTACCTGCTGGTGGTGAAGGAGACCAGACTACAGAGGGAGTTTACCTGCTGGTGGTGAAGGAGACTAGACTACAGAGGGAGTTTACCTGCTGGTGGGGAAGGAGACCAGACTACAGAGGTAAAGAGGGAGTTTACCTGCTGGTGGTGAAGGAGACCAGACTACAGAGGTAAAGAGGGAGTTTACCTGCTGGTGGTGAAGGAGACCAGACTACAGAGGGAGTTTACCTGCTGGTGGTGAAGGAGACCAGACTACAGAGGGAGTTTACCTGCTGGTGGTGAAGGAGACCAGACTACAGAGGTAAAGAGGGAGTTTACCTGCTGGTGGTGAAGGAGACCAGACTACAGAGGTAAAGAGGGAGTTTACCTGCTGGTGGGGAAGGAGACCAGACTACAGAGGGAGGTTACCTGCTGGTGGTGAAGGAGACCAGACTACAGAGGTAAAGAGGGAGTTTACCTGCTGGTGGTGAAGGAGACCAGACAACAGAGGTAAAGAGGGAGTTTACCTGCTGGTGGTGAAGGAGACCAGACAACAGAGGGAGTTTACCTGCTGGTGGTGAAGGAGACCAGACAACAGAGGGAGTTTACCTGCTGGTGGTGAAGGAGACTAGACTACAGAGGGAGTTTACCTGCTGGTGGTGAAGGAGACTAGACTACAGAGGGAGTTTACCTGCTGGTGGTGAAGGAGACTAGACTACAGAGGGAGTTTACCTGCTGGTGGTGAAGGAGACTAGACTACAGAGGGAGTTTACCTGCTGGTGGTGAAGGAGACTAGACTACAGAGGGAGTTTACCTGCTGGTGGTGAAGGAGACTAGACTACAGAGGGAGTTTACCTGCTGGTGGTGAAGGAGACTAGACTACAGAGGGAGTTTACCTGCTGGTGGTGAAGGAGACTAGACTACAGAGGGAGTTTACCTGCTGGTGGGGAAGGAGACCAGGCTACAGAGGGAGTTTACCTGCTGGTGGGGAAGGAGACCAGACTACAGAGGTAAAGAGGGAGTTTACCTGCTGGTGGTGAAGGAGACTAGACTACAGAGGGAGTTTACCTGCTGGTGGTGAAGGAGACCAGACAACAGAGGGAGTTTACCTGCTGGTGGTGAAGGAGACCAGACTACAGAGGTAAAGAGGGAGTTTACCTGCTGGTGGTGAAGGAGACCAGACTACAGAGGGAGTTTACCTGCTGGTGGTGAAGGAGACCAGACTACAGAGGTAAAGAGGGAGTTTACCCAAAAGGGCTTTGTAGATGAACACATACAAATTGAACTTTTTGCACATATAAAGTGAGGTCCAATCTACCATTTGGTACAATGTGCAAATGGTGGGTGAGTGACTTGGAATTTGTAATGAAGCATTATAAGCAGTCCAGTCTCCATAAGACAGAGGAGGCTGCATGCATTAAATCAAATCAAATGGTATTGGTCACATACACATGGTTAGCAGATGTTATTGCGAGTGTAGCGAAATGCTTGTGCTTCTAGTTACGACAGTTGAGCAATATCTAACAAGTAATATCTAGCAATTCCACAACAAATACCTAATACAAACACATCTAACTAGAGGAATGGAATAAGAATATATAAATATAAATATATGGATGAGCAATGACAGAGCAGCATAGGCTAAGATGCAAAAGATAGTATCGGATACAGCAAGTCACCATTATCAATCACAGAGAGAAAAGTGGCCTGAACAAGCTTCTTTCTAGTCATAAGCTGGAAGCTTTATTCTGAAAATAAAAACCCAATTTCAATTTAATAATTAGCGTCTGAGGGATCTCCACCCTTTAGCAGCGGAAGGACATGAGCTGATTTCCAAATGCTGAGTGTGGAATTGGTCAAGAGACTCAAGTTGAAAATGTGAGCCACAGGTTCAGTAATAATACCAGCTGCTATCTTTAAGAGGTAGGGGTCCAGGTTGTCTGGACCTGTAGACTTTTTAGTGTCTATTGCCTTTAGTGCTTTATAGACCTCAGTATAAGAAACAGGCTAAAGTTAAAATGGTTTACATGAGGGCCTATATCATAGTTGACTGTAACAGAGCTGACAGAGGCCTGGGACCCACCATTATCAACAACTGAACCAACAGTTACAAAGAGCTTGTTAAAATCACCTACAATATCGGCTTTATCCTTCACTTCATTAGAATCCACCATTAAGTCAGGAAGGTCAGAGGCTGTATCCTTCACTTCATTAGAATCCATCATTAAATGGTCAGGAAGGTCAGAGGAGACATTAGAACCGGACACTGATCTGATTAGCTTCCAGAACTTGGTATTGTTGTCTAGGTTCTCTGTGACTGCATTTAGATAGACATCTGATTTGGACTTCCTGATCAATCCTGTGCGTTTGTTTCTTAGCGCTCTGAAGGAGGCCCAGGCAACAGGAGCTTTTGTAAGTCTAGCTTGAGCCCAAGTGATATTTCTCTTTCTAATTAATTCTGCCAAGTTATCTGAAAACCAGGGATTGTCCCTTCCACTGATTCTAAATTTCTTCACAGGGGCATGCTTATCACAAATGGACACACATTATATTATGGTACAGATCATGTGAGAACGCTTGCTCATCAAACGGTCTAAACCATATTTAAAAAATATTTGGCTTTGATCATTGATGTATTTCTAACGCAAACAATTGCACAGTGAACACTGACGTCATTTCCTTAGAATAATGTCCAATAGCGTTGATTTGTTTGGTGCTCTGATATTTGGTCTTGTAGGCGCATTAATTCATTGAGTGAGATTCAGAGAGTCACACAGGTCTTTAAAAGAGTCCGATACAGATGTAAGCATGTCCCAGTTCAAATCTCCTACAATAATAAATTCAGAGTCATTTAGCTTGTGCAGGACATCAGAAAGAGAGTGCGTCTCCCGAAGCCGAGCGCGGTCTGTAGCAGCCGACTGCAGTGATGTGGGAGTCCTTATATACCGTACATCTAACTAGCATTCTTACACTTGCAGTCAACACGTGTTTAAAATTTCACCCTAAGAGGTTCAAATGTGTGCAAAATATATCAGATATTTATCAAGACGATATCATATTCTAGGCTCTCTTCTACACGTTCTCAGCATACCCGTGTGGCAGAAAATATATATTATATCTAGGCTCCAGCGAGGATCGAACTCGCGACCCCTGGTTTACAAGACCAGTGCTCTGCCACTGAGCTATAGAGCCAAATGCGTCATTTAGTAAGCACGCAGGTAGTCTTTAGTGATGAAGAATCTAGCTCCTGTTATACAGACAGCAAACCCCGGAAATTGGTCACGAACACAGTAAAACCATAAAAGCAGGCAAGTCGACTACTAGTGTGCGTTCATATGTCGGAACTAGGACACTCGGAAATGTCAATTTTTCTGATTCGTGAACGCGGCATGTGTACAACAACAACCATTTACGTAGTTATACATTTCCGAGTTTCGACTATTACGTGAACGCGGCATAGTACTACGGGTGACCAAATTCAGTCCAAAAGCAGACTACACACACTGCTTGTAGGGTCACCGAGCTAGCTGGTCTACTGCAATATGGCACTTTTTCATTTGATTGCAGGTTGGATTGGTTATGTTCTTATGTGCCTACTTGGTTTGATTTTGATCGTATTTCTCTGTTTTTGTCTGTACATAAAATATATTCATTTGAAATATGATCACATACCGGGACCACCAAGGGACAGGTAAGACATTATGTAACCTGAACATTTATTTTAAATACTGTAGCTGGAAGTTATTTTCAACTATGTATATTGAGTTACATAAGGATCAGAGAAACTAGAGAAAAGTTATCCTTAATAACCGCCAGGGGTCGGTGTTTCACCGGTCTTGTGCGTTTTCACTGAGTGAACTTGGTTGAAGGGATGACTCAACATAACGTCCTTATTTGTCAGTTATGGAATAAACGTCTCTTGTTATCCCACAGTTTTATATTCGGACATTCCGCAATCCTGAGTGAAATTAGCAATGGTCGAGTTATCCACGACAAATTCCTGGAATGGTGAGCTGAATGCCATGGAGCAGTGGTGTTAGTGGCCAAGACACACACACACCAACCAAGTTGTCTTGGGACATTTCACATTCTATTTAGTGTATTCTATTGTGTCTTTGACAGGTCTAGGACATATGGACCTGTGTACCGTATCAACGGTATGCACATTGTGATGCTGTTTGTCACCTGCCCTGATACCACCAAGGTAAACCTGTGCCTGAATATGACACACATCTGGTTTAAGGGAAGAAGTTAAGCATCTGTCCATTTCTTTGTACTATTTTACAAAGAAAATACCCAGTAATTTCTGTCTGTACTCTACCCCATTCCATTTCCTCCATTAACTAAACAGACATTTTGCTTTCTCGCCACAGGAAGTGCTGATGTCACCAAAGTACCCCAAAGACTCACTGGTCTACAAGGGTCTTTTCAACCTATTTGGACAGAGGTGATTCCTGAATATGTTGTGTGATTTATGCTATATCAACATATAACAATTACAGCCACTGACCTCGTACCATTACATCTGTGTTTTTTTTATTGTGTTGACGTTTCGGTTGGTACATTATTTTCCAATACATTCAATCTGAATGCTGTCTGACTTACATTAAGCCACCTCCACATTAAAACCGGACAACCTTGGTCATTGGCAAGTGGATTCAGTGTCAGGGTACAGTAAATACTCTGTTGTCCTGCTTTTCCGCAGGTTTCTGGGAAGTGGTCTGATTACGGCTCATAATCATGATACGTGGTACAAACAGCGAAGGATCATGGACCCTGCCTTCAGCAGTCTGTAAGACACTTATCTATTTCACTTCAATAATCTATTGATCAATGGATCAGTCTGTCTGTCAGTCAACCAATCCACCCACCCATCCACCCACCCATCCATCCACCCAAACCCACCCACCCATCCACCCACTCACCCATCCATCCATCCACCCATCCATCCAAACCCACCCACCCATCCATCCATCCACCCAAACCCACCCACCCACTCACCCATCCACCCATCCACACCCACCCACTCACCCATCCACCCATCCACACCCACCCATCTACCTATCCATCCACCCACCCATCCATCCATCCACCCACCCAAACCATCTACCTATCCATCCACCCTTCCAACCACCCAAACCCACCTATCCATCCACCCATCCATCCACCCATCCAACCACCCACCCATCCTTCCATCGTGCTGTGTATTGCCAGGTACCTACGTGGTCAGATGGGTGTGTTCAACGAGCGGGCAGAGCGTCTGATGGATAAACTGGCAGACATGGCTGACACCAATACAGCCGCCAACATGCACCAAATGTTCAACCTTGTGACCCTGGATATCATCACCAAGGTAACGAATGGTCATTCCTGTTACCCCCAGATCAACCCACTACCCCTACCAATTTAATATTTCACATAAAGCTGTCTTCATGACAGGAAAACCAGTCAAAGTGACACATTTTCAGGTTATGACAATTGACTTACATGGTTATTATGCAAGCTACAGTGTAATCTAGTTATTAGGCAGCCAAGCCAGCGAGCTAGCCATTATAAAGCATAACTAGGACTCAGAGTTGCTGCTGGTCAGGTATTATTATGACATGCTAATAAGCTTGATCTGAAACATGAAAGGCACTCATAATAAATGTATCATCATCATCAATGTTGTTAATCGGTGTTTCTACCTGTAGGTGGCGTTTGGAGTGGATCTTGATCTGTTGAAGGAGAGTGACACTCCGTTCCCCAAAGCCATAGAGATGTGTCTGAAGGGAATGGTCCACTATGTCAGAGACTCCACCTTCCAGGTAAGTAGTGACATAATCTTGGTTAACCCAGAACAAAAATCTTGTGTAATTCGGTCAGCTGCGAGAGTTCCGGTGTGCGAATTCTCCACCCTTACAAAAGGACATTCTCAGCAAAGCCTCTCCCTTCTGATCCGTGTGAAGTGAAGCACCGCCTTTTCCCAATGCTGATACGTCCAAACAACCAGAGACGAGAAACCCAAACACCTGAACCACAGATAAAACAATGAGACAGATATTTCACCGGATGTATAATTGTGAACCATCCGCTTGGCGTTTCCACATTCTACACATTTGATCTCAATACAGTTCTCTTCCCAAAACTACAATCTGTTACGAACAGAGTGGACTAAGTTTTGCAGACTTTACCCGTTGCCAAACTTTAAAAATATTGCTGTAACGGTTTTCTAGGTGTGAAGGAGAGTCGGACCAAAATGCAGCGTGTAGATTGCGATCCATGTTTAATGAACAAACGTAACACGAATCTAAATACAAACACTACAAAACAATAAACGTAACGAATGAAACGAAAACCGAAACAGCCTATACTTGTGTAAACTAACAAAAACAAGGACACTAAGGACAATCACCCACGACAAACTCAAAGAATATGGCTGCCTAAATATGGTTCCCAATCAGAGACAACGATAAACACCTGCCTCTGATTGAGAAGCACTTCAGACAGCCATAGACTTAACTAGAACACCCCACTAGCTACAATCCCAATACATATACACCACATACAAAAACCCATGCTACACCCTGGCCAAATAAATAAAGATAAACACAAAATACTTCGACCAGGGCGTGACAGGGGTGGGGGGTTCTAAGGTGCGGACTCCCGAACGCACCTCAAAACAATAGGGAGGGTCCGGGTGGGCGTCTGTCCATGGTGGCGGCTCCGGCGCGGGACGTGGACCCCACTCAATCAAGCCTCAGGAGTGAGAGGAAGCCTCAGGAGTGAGAGGAAGCCTCAGGAGTGAGAGGAAGCCTCAGGAGTGAGAGGAAGCCTCAGGAGTGAGAGGAAGCCTCAGGAGTGAGAGGAAGCCTCAGAAGTGAGAGGAAGCTTCAGGAGTGAGAGGAAGCTCAGGAGTGAGAGGAAGGCTCAGGAGTGAGAAGAAGCTCAGGAGTGAGAGGAAGCTCAGGCAGGTTGATGGATCTACCAGATCCTGGCTGGCTGGCGGTTTCGGCAGATCCTGGCTGACTGGCAGATCCTGGCTGACTGGCAGATCCTGGCTGACTGGCACATCCCGGCCGACTGGCGGATCTGGCAGATCCCGGCCGACTGGCGGATCTGGAAGATCCCGGCCGACTGGCGGATCTGGAAGATCCCGGCCGACTGGCGGATCTGGAAGATCCCGGCCGACTGGCGGATCTTCCTGGCGGATCTGGAAGATCCCGGCCGACTGGCGGATCTTCCTGGCGGATCTGGAAGATCCCGGCCGACTGGCGGATCTGGAAGATCCCGGCCGACTGGCGGATCTGGAAGATCCCGGCCGACTGGCGGATCTGGAAGATCCCATCTGGAAAAGTCTGGTTGACTGGCAGATCTGGAAGAGTCTGGTTGACTGGCAGATCTGGAAGAGTCTGGTTGACTGGCAGATCTGGAAGAGTCTGGTTGACTGGCAGATCTAGAAGAGTCTGGCTGACTGGCAGATCTGGAAGAGTCTGATTGACTGGCGGATCTGGAAGAGTCTGGCTGACTGGCGGATCTGGAAGAGTCTGGCTGACTGGCGGATCTGGAAGAGTCTGGCAGATCTGGAAGAGTCTGACAGATCTGGAAGAGTCTGGCTGACTGGCAGATCTGGAAGAGTCTGGCTGACTGGCAGATCTGGAAGAGTCTGGCTGACTGGCAGATCTGGAAGAGTCTGGCTGACTGGCAGATCCTGGCAGGCTGAAAGATCTGGCTGCTCCATGCTGACTGGCGGCTCTGGCTGCTCCACGCTGACTGGCGGCTCTGGCTGCTCCATGTAGGCTGACAGCTCTGGCGGCTTCTTACAGACTGACAGCTCTGGCGGCTCCGTGCAGACTGGCAGCTCCTTGCAGACTGACAGCTCCTTGCAGACTGACAGCTCCTTGCAGACTGACAGCTCCTTGCAGACTGACAGCTCCGTGCAGACTGGCAGCTCCTTGCAGACTGGCAGCTCCTTGCAGACTGACATCTCTGGCTGCTTCATGCAGACTGACAGCTCTGGCTGCTCCATGCAGACTGACAGCTCTGGCTGCTCCATGCAGACTGACAGCTCTGGCTGCTCCATGCAGACTGACAGCTCTGGCTGCTCCATGCAGACTGACAGCTCTGGCTGCTCCATGCAGACTGACAGCTCTGGCTGCTCCATGCAGACTGACAGCTCTGGCTGCTCCATGCAGACTGACAGCTCTGGCTGCTCCATGCAGACCGACAGCTCTGGCTGCTCCATGCAGGCCGGCAGCTCTGGCTGCGCTGAACAGGCAGGAGACTCCGGCAGCGCAGGAGAGGAGAAAGGCTCCGACAGCGCTGGAGAGGCGGGAGACTCCGACAGCGCAGGAGAGGCGAGGCGCACTGTAGGCCTGATGCGTGGTGCTGGTACTGGTGGTACTGGACCGAGGACACGCACAGGAAGCCTGGTGCGGGGAGCTGCTACCGGAGGGCTGGGGTGTGGAGGTGGTACTGGATAGACCGGACCGTGCAGGCGCACTGGAGCTCTTGAGCACCGAGCCTGCCCAACCTTACCTGGCTCGATGCCCACTCTAGCCCGCCGATACGAGGAGCTGGAATATACCGCACCGGGCTATGCACCCGCACTGGGGACACCGTGCGCACCACTGCATAACACGGTGCCTGCCCGGTCTCTCTAGCCCCCCGGTAAGCACAGGGAGTTTGTGCTGATCTCCTACCTGGCATAGCCATACTCCCTGTGAGCCCCCCCCCAATACATTTTTGGGGCTGACTCTCGGGCTTCCATCCGCTCTGCCGTGCTAGCTCCTCATAATGCCACCTCTCTGCTTTTGCTGCCTCCAGCTCGGCTTTGGGGCGACAATAATCTCCAGGCTGTTCCCAGGGTCCTTTCCCGTATAGAATCTCCTCCCAAGTCCATTTCTCCAAGTAGTGCAGCCTCTCCCACTGTAGTTGCTGCTGCTCCTGCTGCTGCTGCCTCTGTTGCCTCTCCTGCGGCTCCTGCCTGTTGACACGCTGCTTGGTCCGGTTGTGGTGGGTGATTCTGTAATGGTTTTCTAGGTGTGAAGGAGAGTCGGACCAAAATGCAGCGTGTAGATTGCGATCCATGTTTAATGAACAAACGTAACACGAATCTAAATACAAACACTACAAAACAATAAACGTAACGAATGAAACGAAAACCGAAACAGCCTATACTTGTGTAAACTAACAAAAACAGGAACAAGGACACTAAGGACAATCACCCACGACAAACTCAAAGAATATGGCTGCCTAAATATGGTTCCCAATCAGAGACAACGATAAACACCTGCCTCTGATTGAGAAGCACTTCAGACAGCCATAGACTTAACTAGAACACCCCACTAGCTACAATCCCAATACATATACACCACATACAAAAACCCATGCCACACCCTGGCCTGACCAAATAAATAAAGATAAACACAAAATACTTCGACCAGGGCGTGACAATTGCATTGTTTAGGAGTGCAAAGGTGAATTTAGTTATTGCACACGCGCACACGCGCACACGGGCACACGCACACACGCGCACTCCCTAAAGAAAACATGCAAAAAAAATCTTTGCCTTAACTACTGCTTGTCATTATCCCATGCATCCCATCCCTTCACAACAGATTATTTGGGTTTACATCAGGTCGTCAGGGTAACGGAGGTGCAGGTGCTTGTTGTGATGTTACCCTCGTCCTGATGTTGTTGGTCAGCATGTGGCATGAGGGGTGGTTGGGTATTATATTTGATGCTTAGGGTCCTCAACCTCATGGTCAGGCCTGCTGTAGGTTGCTCGGTGAGCTTGTCCTCCCTCTTGACATGCTGGTCATCATTTCGTTTTGCTCTTGGCAGTGCCTGGCCATTTTGGATATCCATGCTGATCAAAGCTTAGCCAACTAGCTATAATTATTCAGCGCGCCGCTACCATAACTTAACACAGCTAGCCCGTTACGAAGCTAACTAGCTAGCCAGGTTTTATCTGTAGCTGTCTGTAAAAGTAAACCCCTTTTTCCCCTCTCTGAAAAATAAACAAGGGACACAGAGAGGGGAAAAGGTGTTTTACTTTTACAGACAGGTACAGATAATACCTGGCTTGCTGGTTAGGTAATGAAGGCGGTACCTTATGACATTGAATGGCTAGGTGCCCAATCAGAATGCATTTGAGGATTTTAACTACTAAATATGACAGCATTGCATCCTCCTTCCCTCCCCCCTCCTCAGATCATGAACGCACACACGGCATATAGCCTCTTTTCCCTGGTCTGAGCTACTGGCAAAACTGGCAAAACCGGGCAGGGTATTTCATATACCATTTGTTATGTTTATGGGGAAACAAAACTGGGGGGGGGGCACAAGTTCTATCAGTGGGGTCAATGTCTGTCTCTGCCACACCGTAGAGCCCTGGATGGCATCCTTAATGTATTTATTTTATAAGCACACAAACAGTCAAAACATTGGCAATCATCAACAGACAGATGTACTGCACCACAATGCTTCATAAACTGCATAGCATCAGTCCTGGCCTGTAAATATGGTGGAATTTCCTATTTCCCTAATCTAATGTCATATTAGCTCTACCCAAAGAACAAGAAGTTCATCAACGAGGTGAAAGCGTCTGTTCAGCTATTGCGTTCGACAGGCAGACGGTGGATCAACGAGAGGAAAATGGCCATCCAAAATGGCGAGGATGTCCCTAAAGATATCCTGACACAGATCCTCAAGACGGCTGGCAAAGGCACGTTGTAGTAGCCTGGTCCCAGATCTGTTTGTGCTGTCTTACCAACTCCTACCAATGTTGGCAAGAGTTGGCAAGACAAGACATCACAAACAGATCTGGGACCAGGCTAACATTGGAGACTTTTTACTTTGTGGCTCTGCATGTGACGTTGTCAGCTAAAACAGTCATGTTATTGATGAGGTTGAGTAGCAGAATTGTCTCAATGCTGTAAACTTGTATATATTCATCATTTCAGAGGAAAACAAAGACAATGAAGATGAGGAGCTTATGCTGGACAACTTTGTAACGTTATTCGTTGCAGGTGGGTCTCCATAGAAACAATTCCACACACAATTCAAGATTCAGCAGCTGGAGTTACCTTAACAGCCTTTACTCTTTTGTCTTCCTCTTGAAAGGGCAAGAGACAACAGCCAATCAACTAGCTTTTGCTGTCATGGAACTGGGAAGGCTGCCTGAGATATTGGCCAAGTAGGTCTTATTATTTCATTTCATTTAAACTTTGTTTAACCAGGAAGGGCTCATTGAGATTTGAAATCTCTTTTTCAAGAGCGTCCTGGCCAAGATAGGCAGCACCAAGTCATCACACAATTACAGACAGACAACATGAAAAACTACAAGTAATCTAGTAAAAACCATAGAATTCACAAGAATATAACAAAATCATAAAACAGCTAATTAAAAACATTGACAGGTGAAGGAATCAGTCTCAAAATCCTTCATCAGTGATTTAAAAATACCAATCGGGACAAGTTCTTCCAGTTTAAAAGTATTTTGTAAGGCGTTCCAAGACGATGGCGCAGAGTACATAAAAGCCCTTTTACCAAATTCAGTTCGGACATTTGGAACAAATAGCAGGATAAAGTCCAGCGAACGAAGAGAGTACCCACCACATTTCTGAACAATAAAAATGGCCAAATAAAATGGTAGTAAACCCTAAAAGTATACCAGTGACTGAGCCTACGAGTGACCAGAGAAGGCCAGCTAACTCTGGCATACAATGTGCAGTGGTGCGTAAGGGTCTTGCAGTTTAAACTAAATCTGAAAGCGCCATGGTAAAGGGTGTCAATTGATCTCAAACACTGAGCAGAAGCATTCATATATAAAATATCCCCATAGTCTAGTAAAGGCATAAATGTGGCTGATACTAGCCTCCTGGCTTCAAAAGAAAAACTAAAAGAAAATCACATCAATTAAAATTCCAAGATATTTATATGACAGGTGAAAGGTTCAGAGGTCTATTTCTTGCTTTAGAAAACACCATTAGTTTAGTTTTGTCAATATTGAGGATAAGCTTCAATTTACACAAGGTATGTTGAACAGTATAAAAATAAATTTGCAAGTTCTGGAAAGCTTTGTGAGAGGCGAAGCACAACAATAAAATACAATATCATCATAAAAGTGAAGTTGCGCATTTTGCAAATTTTTGTCTGAATTATTGATATAAATAGTGAATAAGAGGGGACCAAGTACAGAGCCCTGGGGCACACCATTACAGACAGACAATTTAACAGACATGAGCCCATCAAATTGAGTGCACTGAGTTCTATCAGACAGATAGTTCGCAAACCATGCAACTGCACACTCCGAAAGACCTACACTCGACAATCTCTGCCTCAGAATAGCATGATCAACTGTATCAAAACCTTAGAGAGATCAATAAAAAGTGAGACAGTGCTGATTTTGGTCAAGGGCTTCAGTGATATCATTTACAACCTTCATGGCTGCTGTAATTGTGCTATGCTTCTTCCTGAAGCCCGATTGGTACATTGATAAAATAGAGTTAGTAAATAAAAACTAATTTAGCTGTTCACTCACAAGGGTTTCAAGTATTTTCACCAGGGGTGACAGCTTTGAGTTTGGCCTATAATTATTTAAAAGAGTTGGATCTCCCCCTTTTAAAAGTGGTAGGACAAATGCTGATTTCCAGATTTTTGGAATTTCAATACATTCCAGGGTTAGATTGAACAGATATGTAAGTGGTTCAGATATGAAATCAGCTGCCAGATTTAAAAAGCAGGGATCAAGAAGATCAGGACCTGCAGGCCTTCTGTGATCTAAGGATTTTAGGGCTTTATGTACCACCTGCACTGAGAATGGCAAAAAGCTAAAAGTTTGACCAGCTCTCGCTGGTTCATCCACACAGGGTTGTACAGAGACAGAGGACACTGAATCAAACAGCCTACCAGATGATACAAAGTGCTCATTGAAACAATTCAGCATTTCAGTTTTGTCATATACAGCAACAGAGTCCTTCAAAACACATGACGATAATTCATGAACATTACTGTTACCAGACATAGACTTAATAGCCTTCCAAAACGTTCTAGGGTCATTCAGGTTATCAGTGGTAACAGACATAAAATATTCAGACTTGGCCTTCCTGAGAAGAAAAGAACACTTGTTTCGTAACTGCCTAAAAATAAGCCAATCAGCATCAGAACATGATTTCCTTGCTTTAGCCCAGGCTAGATTAGGTTTGTGAATAATACAAGGCAGCTCAGAAGAAAACCATGGATTATCCCACCCTTTATAACCCTGAACCTGCGGAATGGGACATGTTTGTTTACTATTTGGGAAAAAAACATCATGAAATAATTTCCAGTCAGTTTCCACATCCGGAATAAGCTCAATTTTGCTTCAGTCAAAATAAAACAAATCATGAAAGAAAGCCTGCTCATTAAAACTCTTCAAATTTCTCTTACAAATAAAGCGTGGGTTTGTCTTAGTATTTCTAACAGCAACAACAGCACAATGGTCACTTAAATCATTACAAAAAACACTAAATGCAGAATATTTGGAACATTTGTCAATATCAAATCAATCCGAGTAGATTTATCATACCTCTTTGTTTATTAATCATTTCCATAATAAAAAAATACTTTGAGTTTCTTGGTGTCTATAACTTCTCCAGTGCGAAGCAAGAAGTAGATGATGTCATCGGGGTGAAACAGGAAATCAGCTTTGATGACCTGGGGAAATTGACCTACCTGTCTCAGGTACAGTGACTTAATTGATAGGTTTTATACTATATTAACTGTAGTGACAGAATCATTAGATCACTTGTTTTGGTACTGCCCATATGTAGCTTGTTTTTGTTCGCAGGTTCAGGAATGGCTGAATAATTGCAACACTTAGTTGGAGCTAACTCTGGAAAAAGCACTGCTGGGGGATTTGAAAAGCCATCATCAATCGAACAATAATATATTAATACTCTTAGCAAATATGTGTATCTTTAATTTACAATCTGTAGAAACTATGAGAATAAAAAGGTTCAGAACATTTGTGAAACATCACAGTTGAAAAATATATGGCAAATAGAAATCAAAACTGGATGGTCTTCAGAGATAGATAGGAGGGTTGAAGGTAGCTGAAGGCTGGGACTGGATGGTCTTCAGAGATAGATGGGAGGGGTTGAAGGGAGCTAAAGGCTGGGACTGGATGGTCTTCAGAGATAGATGGGAGGGGTTGAAGGTAGCTGAAGGCTGGGACTGGATGGTCTTCAGAGATAGATGGGAGGGGTTGAAGGGAGCTAAAGGCTGGGACTGGATGGTCTTCAGAGATAGATGGGAGGGGTTGAGGGGAGCTGAAGGATGGGACTGGATGGTCTTCAGAAATAGATGGGAGGGGTTGAGGGGAGCTGGATGGGACTGGATGGTCTTCAGAGATAGATGGGAGGGGTTGAGGGGAGCTGAAGGATGGGACTGGATGGTCTTCAGAGATAGATGGGAGGGTTTGAGGGTAGCTGAAGGATGGGACTGGATGGTCTTCAGAGATAGATGGGAGGGGTTGAGGGGAGCTGAAGGATGGGACTGGATGGTCTTCAGAGATAGATGGGAGGGGTTGAGGGGAGCTGAAGGATGGGACTGGATGGTCTTCAGAGATAGATGAGGGTATCTGAAGGATGGGAGTAAAAACAAACAAAAGATAGCTAATCTGAATTATACTGTCTGTGAAATGTATGTAGTATGTTGAATGTAGTATGTTGTATGTTGTATATAGTATGTATAAGCTGGAAGTGGAAGCCTAAGTATTGCTGTCCATTAGTTTACTCCAATTAGGGAAGGGGTGGTAGGGTTAGGGGAAAATAATACAAAATATGTATATAATGTAATAATATACACTACCGTTCAAAAGTTTGTGGTCACTTACAAATGTCCTTGTTTTTGAAAGAAAAGCATATTTTTTGTCCATTAAAATAACATTACATTGATCAGAAATACAGTGTAGAAATTGTTAATGTTGTAAATGACTATTGTTATTTTTCCTATCTTAATATTTTATTTTTATTGGCCAGTCTGAGATATGGATTTTTCTTTGCAAATCTGCCTAGAAGGCCAGCATCCCGGAGTCACCTCTTCAATCTTGACGTTGAGACTAGTGATTTGAGGATACTATTTAATGAAGCTGCTAGTTGAGGACTTGTGAGGCGTCTGTTTCTCAAACTAGACACTCCAATGTACTTGTTCTCTTGCTCAGTTGTGCACCGGGGCCTCCCACTCCTCTTTCTATTCTGGTTAGGGCCAGTTTGCGCTGTTCTGTGAAGCGAGTAGTACACTGCGTTGTACGAGATCTTCAGTTTCTTGGCCATTTCTCAAATGAAATAGCCTTCATTTCTTAGAACAAAAATAGACTAACGAGTTTCAGAAGAAAGTTATTTGTTTCTGGCCATTTTTAATCTATAATCGAACCCACAAATGCTGATTTTCCAGATACTCAACTAGTCTAAAGAAGGCCAGTTTAATTGCTTCTTTAATCAGCACAACATTTTTCAGCTGTACTAACATAATTGCAAAGGGTTTTCTAATGATCAATTAGCCTTTTAAAATTATAAACTTGGATTATCTAACACAACATGCCATTGGAACACAGGAGTGATGGTTGCTGATAATGGGCCTCTGTAAGCCTATATAGATATTCCATTAAAAATCAGTAATTTCCAGCTACAATAGTCATTTACAACATTAACAATGTCTACACTGTATTTACGATCAATTTGATGTCATTTTAATGGACAAAAAATTTCATTTCTAAGTGACCCCAAACTTTTGAACAGTAGTGTATACAAGGTTTTCATCTGGGTCATCTGTGTACCAGATTGCCTCTTCTTGTATTAGTCCACTGAGCGAAAGCCAAAGCATTATCTCAGGGAGCTGACACAAATCCTCACGTCTAAGGCCAGGTAACTCAACATGTTGTGTTGGATAATCTATCTACCCCGTCAGGTGTTGAAGGAGACTCTGAGGTTGTATCCCACGGCTCCAGGTACGTCTCGCTTCATCCCCAATGACATCACCATCAACGGCATCCCCATCCCAGCTGGAGTCACATGCTTCGTGAGTTACCTCAACACCACTGTCAAGTGTTTTTGTAATATTTGTTCATATTGTGAAACATCACAGCGCAGTGGAGAAATATATAGCAGCTAGAAATCAAAACTGTCTTCAGAGATAGATGGGAGGGGTTGAGGGGAGCTGAAGGCTGGGACTGGATGGTCTTCAGAGATAGATGGGAGAGGTTGAGGGGAGCTGAAGGCTGGGACTGGATGGTCTTCAGAGATAGATGGGAGGGGTTGAGGGGAGCTGGGCTGGGACTGGATGGTCTTCAGAGATAGATGGGAGGGGTTGAGGGGAGCTGAAGGCTGGGACTGGATGGTCTTCAGAGATAGATGGGAGGGGTTGAGGGGAGCTGAAGGCTGGGACTGGATGGTCTTCAGAGATAGATGGGGGGGTTGAGGGGAGCTGGGCTGGGACTGGATGGTCTTCAGAGATAGATGGGAGGGGTTGAGGGGAGCTGGATGGGACTGGATGGTCTTCAGAGATAGATGGGAGGGGTTGAGGGGAGCTGAAGGCTGGGACTGGATGGTCTTCAGAGATAGATGGGAGGGGTTGAGGGGAGCTGAAGGCTGGGACTGGATGGTCTTCAGAGATAGATGGGAGGGGTTGAGGGGAGCTGGATGGGACTGGATGGTCTTCAGAGATAGATGGGAGGGGTTGAGGGGAGCTGAAGGCTGGGACTGGATGGTCTTCAGAGATAGATGGGAGGGGTTGAGGGGGGAGCTGAAGGCTGGGACTGGATGGTCTTCAGAGATAGATGGGAGGGGTTGAGGGTAGCTGAAGGATGGGACTGGATGGTCTTCAGAGATAGTTGGGAGGGGTTGAGGGGAGCTGAAGGATGGGACTGGATGGTCTTCAGAGATAGATGGGAGGGGTTGAGGGGAGCTGAAGGCTGGGACTGGATGGTCTTCAGAGATAGATGGGAGGGGTTGAGGGTAGCTGAAGGATGGGACAGGATGGTCTTCAGAGATAGATGGGAGGGTTGAGGGGAGCTGAAGGCTGGGACTGGATGGTCTTCAGAGATAGATGGGAGGGGTTGAGGGGAGCTGAAGGCTGGGACTGGATGGTCTTCAGAGATAGATGGGAGGGGTTGAGGGTAGATGAAGGCTGGGACTGGATGGTCTTCAGAGATAGATGGGAGGGGTTGAGGGGAGCTGAAGGCTGGGACTGGATGGTCTTCAGAGATAGATGGGAGGGGTTGAGGGAGCTGAAGGCTGGGACTGGATGGTCTTCAGAGATAGATGGGAGGGGTTGAGGGGAGCTGAAGGCTGGGACTGGATGGTCTTCAGAGATAGATGGGAGGGTTGAGGGGAGCTGAAGGCTGGGACTGGATGGTCTTCAGAGATAGATGGGAGGGGTTGAGGGGAGCTGGATGGGACTGGATGGTCTTCAGAGATAGATGGGAGGGGTTGAGGGGAGCTGAAGGATGGGACTGGATGGTCTTCAGAGATAGATGGGAGGGGTTGAGGGGAGCTGAAGGCTGGGACTGGATGGTCTTCAGAGATAGATGGGAGGGGTTGAGGGAGCTGAAGGCTGGGACTGGATGGTCTTCAGAGATAGATGGGAGGGGTTGAGGGGAGCTGAAGGCTGGGACTGGATGGTCTTCAGAGATACAGTGCCTTGAAAGTATTGAGGGGAGCCCTTGAACTGGACCTTTTCAGCCACATTTCAGGTTTCAAACATAAAGATATAAAACTGTATGGTTTTGAGAAGAATCAGAACAAGTGGGACACAATCATGAAGTGGAACGACATTTATTGGATATTTCAAACTTTTTAACAAATCAAAAACTGAAAAATTGGTCAAAATTATTCAGCCCCCTTAGAATACTTTGAACGCCACCTTTTGCTGGATTACAGCTTCAGTAAGTCCCTTGGGGTATGTCTCTATCAGTTTTGCACATTGAGGACTGACATTTTTTTCCCATTCCTCCTTGCAAAACAGCTCGAGCTCAGTGAGGTTGGATGGAGTTTGTGAACAGCAGTTTTCAGTTCTTTCCACAGATTCTCTATTGGATTCAGGTCTGGGACTTGGCCATTCTAACACCTGGATATGTTTATTTTTGAACCATTCCATTGTAGATTTTGATGTTTTGGATCATTGTCTTGTTGGAAGACAAATCTCCGAGTCTCAGGTCTTTTGCAGACTCCATCAGGTTTTCTTCCAGAATGGTCCTGTATTTGGCTCCATCCATCTTCCCATCAATTTTAACCATCTTCCCTGTCCCTGCTGAAGAAAAGCAGGCCCAAACCATGATGCTGCCACCACCATGTTTGACAGTGGGGAGGGTGTGTTCAGGGTGATGAGCTGTGTTGCTTTTACGCTTCAAACATAACGATTTGCATTGTTGCCAAAAAGTTCAATTTTGGTTTCATCTGACCAGAGCACCTTCTTCCACATGTTTGTTGTGTCTCCCAGGTGGCTTGTGACAAACTTTAAACAACACTTTTTATGGATATCTTTAAAAAATGGCTTTCTTCTGCCACTCTTCCATAAAGGCCAGATTTGTGCACTATACGACTGATTGTTATCCTAGGACAGAGTCTCCCACCTCAGCTGTAGATCTCTGCAGTTCATCCAGAGATAGATGGGCCTCTTGGGGTCTCTGATCAGTCTTGGGACTTGTATGAGCTGAAAGTTTAGAGGGAGGGGTCTTGGGAGATTTGCAGTGGTCTGATATGGTTCCATTTCAATATTATCGATGGGGATGGCTTGGGGTAAATCTTTTTGGGAAATCCAGCTTTAAACTTCTTCAGAATAGATGGGATCTGAGGACCTGCCTGGTGTGTTCCTTGTTCTTCATGATGCTCTCTGCGCTTTTGAACGGACCTCTGAGACTATCACAGTGCAGGTGCATTTATACGGAGACTTGATTACACACAGGTGGATTGTATTTATCTCATTAGTCATTTAGGTCAACATTGGTCATTCAGAGATCCTCACTGAACTTCTGGGAGAGTTTGCTGCACTGAAAGGGGGCTGAATAATTTTGCACGCTTTTTCAGTTTTTGATTTGTTAAAAATGGGAGTTTGAAATATCTAAATGTCGGACTGATTGTGTCCCACTTGTTGTTGATTCTTCACAAAAAATACAGTTTTATATCTTTATTTTGAAGCCTGAAATGAGACTGGCAAAAGGTCGCAAAGTTCAAGGGGGGACTGGATGGTCTTCAGGCACTGTAGATGGGAGGGGTTGAGGGTAGATGAAGGCTGGGACTGGATGGTCTTCAGAGATAGATGGGAGGGGTTGAGGGGAGCTGAAGGCTGGGACTGGATGGTCTTCAGAGATAGATGGGAGGGGTTGAGGGTAGCTGAAAGATGGGACTGGATGGTCTTCAGAGATAGATGGGAGGGGTTGAGGGTAGCTGAAGGCTGGGACTGGATGGTCTTCAGAGATAGATGGGAGGGGTTGAGGGGAGCTGAAGGATGGGACTGGATGGTCTTCAGAGATAGATGGGAGGGGTTGAGGGTAGCTGAAGGCTGGGACTGGATGGTATTCAGAGATAGATGGGAGGGGTTGAGGGTAGCTGAAGGCTGGGACTGGATGGTCTTCAGAGATAGATGGGAGCGGTGGAGGGAGCTGAAGGCTGGGACTGGATGGTCTTCAGAGATAGATGGGAGGGGTTGAGGGGAGCTGGATGGGACTGGATGGTCTTCAGAGATAGATGGGAGGGGTTGAGGGGAGCTGATGGGACTGGATGGTCTTCAGAGATAGATGGGAGGGGTTGAGGGTAGCTGAAGGATGGGACTGGATGGTCTTCAGAGATAGATGGGAGGGATTGAGGGTAGCTGAAGGCTGGGACTGGATGGTCTTCAGAGATAGATGGGAGGGGTTGAGGGGAGCTGAAGGCTGGGACTGGATGGTCTTCAGAGATAGATGGGAGGGGTTGAGGGTAGCTGAAGGCTGGGACTGGATGGTCTTCAGAGATAGATGGGAGGGGTTGAGGGTAGCTGAAGGCTGGGACTGGATGGTCTTCAGAGATAGATGGGAGGGGATTGAGGGTAGCTGAAGGCTGGGACTGGATGGTCTTCAGAGATAGATGGGATGGGTTGAGGGTAGCTGAAGGCTGGGACTGGATGGTCTTCAGAGATAGATGGGAGGGGTTGAGGGGAGCTGAAGGCTGGGACTGGATGGTCTTCAGAGATAGATGGGAGGGGTTGAGGGTAGCTGAAGGCTGGGACTGGATGGTCTTCAGAGATAGATGGGAGGGGTTGAGGGAGCTGAAGGTTGGGACTGGATGGTCTTCAGAGATAGATGGGAGGGGTTGAGGGGAGCTGAAAGGCTGGGACTGGATGGTCTTCAGAGATAGATGGGAGGGTTTGAGGGTAGCTGAAGGATGGGACTGGATGGTCTTCAGAGATAGATGGGAGGGGTTGAGGGGAACTGAAGGATGGGACTGGATGGTCTTCAGAGATAGATGGGAGGGGTTGAGGGGAGCTAAAGGCTGGGACTGGATGGTCTTCAGAGATAGATGGGAGGGTTTGAGGGTAGCTGAAGGATGGGACTGGATGGTCTTCAGAGATAGATGGGATGGGTTGAGGGTAGCTGAAGGCTGGGACTGGATGGTCTTCAGAGATAGATGGGAGGGTTTGAGGGGAACTGAAGGATGGGACTGGATGGTCTTCAGAGATAGATGGGAGGGGTTGAGGGGAGCCGGTTAGAGGCAGGTAGCCTAGTGGTTAGAGGCAGGTAGCCTAGTGGTTAGAGGCAGGTAGCCTAGTGGTTAGAGGCAGGTAGCCTAGTGGTTAGAGGCAGGTAGCCTAGTGGTTAGAGGAAGGTAGCCTAGTGGTTAGAGGCAGGTAGCCTAGTGGTTAGAGGCAGGTAGCCTGGTGATTAGAGGCAGGTAGCCTGGTGGTTTAGAGGCAGGTAGCCTAGTGGTTAGAGGCAGGTAGCCTAGTGGTTAGAGGCAGGTAGCCTGGTGGTTAGAGGCAGGTAGCCTGGTGGTTAGAGGCAGGTAGCCTGGTGGTTAGAGGCAGGTAGCCTAGTGGTTAGAGGCAGGTAGCCTAGTGGTTAGAGGCAGGTAGCCTAGTGTTTAGAGCTGAGTTTATTTATTTGAGTTTATTTTTATTTTTACAGGGACAGTGCACATTAATCAACGTTTCAGTAAAAGTGCCGGTTTTAGCCAGCCGGCTAATTTTCAACCGCAGTCCCTGGGCAGGTTATTAAAAACAATTACAATATAGACAATAGCAACATAGAACAAGCAAGACATAGCAACATAGGACAAGCAAGACATAGCATACAGACAGAGCAAGGACAAGCAAGACATAGCATACAGAGCAACATAGGACAAGCAAGAAGCAGACAGAGCAACATAGGACAAGCAAGACGTAGCCTAAGACAGAGCAACATAGGACAAGCAAGACATAGCATACAGACAGAGCAACATAGACAAGCAAGACATAGCATACAGACAGAGCAACAAGGACAAGCAAGACATAGCATACAGACAGAGCAACAAAAGCAAGACAAAGACAGAGCAACATAGAACAAAAAGCAGCAAGACAAAATTCATAAAAGCAACAAAGTGTTTCCACACCTCACAAGCTACAGACAACAGCGTTCGGCAAGTATGTTTTACTTCATAGTGTTGATGTTTTCACTATTATTCTACCATGTAGAACATTGTAAAAAAAATAAAATCCTCGAATAAGTAGGTGTGTCCAAACTATCTACTAAAAAAATAAGAATAAAAAACATTTGTTCATATTTATAAGGTTGTTCCTTCTTTTAGTCAGCACCTCACTGACTATTTTGGTGTGTCTCTACTGTACACTACTCTAACTGGTGTATTTGACGCTGTCTCACATATTTTACGTTTGCCCCGATCTTGTCTGTTCACAGTTCAATTCATACGTCTGTGGACGGTTGGATAAGTTCTTTGAGGAGCCGCTGAAGTTTGACCCAGAGAGGTTCCATCCGGACACTGCCAAGTAAGTGACCCAATATTGTTTAATTGTTTCTTTCCAACATTTGAACTGATTATGAGCTAACTGACATGTTATGGATGCTGTGTTTGTTTCTGTCCTGAAGGCCCTATTACTGCTACTACCCCTTCGCCCTGGGACCACGCTCATGTCTGGGACAGAGCTTCGCACAAGTGAGACACACACACACACAGACACACACACACACACACACACACACACACACACACACACACACACACACACACACACACACACACACACACACACACACACACACACACACACACACACACACACACACACACACTCACACCAGATTCCTTCTGTTGTTTGCAGATGGAGGCAAAGGTAGTGATGGCCAAGCTACTCCAGAGGTTTGACTTCAGCCTACTGCCTGGCCAGTCCTTTGACATCCTGGACACTGGCACTCTGAGACCAAAGAGCGGAGTGGTGTGTAGCATCAGACACCGAGGACAGACAGCTGCAGCCTGACTACTGGAACCTGGAGATGACTAGCCCTCGTCTTTCAACTCAACATATTTCTTATCCGACTCATTCCGTCTTTCTTCTTTACTGTCTTAAAAAAAAGATGAACACATCATCAATGTTTTACCAATCTTGCGCATATATTTGCAGAAATATGAATACAACATGCAACTTTTCCAATGGATTTACTGAGTTATAGTTCATATAAGGAAATCAATCAATTGAAGTAAATTCATTATGCCCTAATTTATGGATTTTACATGACTGGGCAGGGGCGCAGCCAGGAAGGCATAGGCCCACCCACTTGAGAGCTAAGCCCAGCCATTCAGAATAAGCTTTTGGTAGAGAAATTAACATTCAATTCTCTGGCAAAAGCTCTGGTGGACATTCCAGTAGTCAGTACGCCAATTGCACGATCCCTCAAAACTTGAGACATCTGTGGCATCTCGTGTTGTGTGACAAAACCACACATTTTAGAGTGGCCTTTTATTGTCCCCAGAACAAGGTGCCCCTGTGTAATGATCATGCTGTTTAATCAGTTTGTTGATATGCCACACCTGTCAGGTGGATGGATTATCTTGGCAAAGGAGACATTCTTACTAGCAGGGATATAAACACATTTCTGCACCACATTTGAGAGAAATAAGCTTTCTGTGCGTATGGAACATTTCTGGGATCTTTTATTTCAGCTCATGAAACATGGGACCATCACTTTACATGTTGTGTTTATATTTTTATTCAATATACAGTACCAGTCAAAAGTTTGGACACACCCACTCATTCAATGTTTTTTCTTTATTTGTACTATTTTCTATAATGTAGAATAATAGTGAAGACATCAACACTATGAAATAACACATATGGAGTCATGTAGTAACCTAGGTACGCGAAGCGAGGCGGCCATCTCTGTCGGCGCCGAAACCAAAAACAGTGTTGCTTGAAACTTGCTTGAGACGCATAGATCTGTGAAATTCCGGTGAACTTTCGAATCAACATTATTACCTCAGTGCTTCTGTTTTAGTAAATGTAGCCGGTTTTAGTAGAATCATTTAGCCAAAATCACTGAGCCCCAGAAAATAATAATACTTTTGTCCACAAGGTGTCGCTGTAAACCCGCGGAATAAAGACCATTCATGTTTTGCCACTTTCTTGTTTACACTCGTGACCTCTAGATGAGTGTCATTTTAAATACATGTTGAATGAATTGCTGTTGACTGAATTGCAAGTGGAAGAATTCTACTTAGAGTTTTATGATGGGTTGCATTGTGAAAACTCAATCAAGTGTAACATTTCTTTCCTCTCCTCAGCTTTGATGATTCAGTAATTAGTACACAGTTTGGAAACAGTGTATCCATTGTTTGAATTGGGTCAACATGCCAGGGCAAGGAAGTGTACACTAAAGCTATCATCATTTTCACATAGCAATTAAAAGGATTGAGACATTCTGCAGACTGAAAGCAGGAGATAGTGCTTTATTATAGTGCTATAGGTTATTAGGCCAAACCATGTTTATGATATGTTTATAACATGATAATAACAGGTCACATAGCTATAAATGATGCATCTCGGTGCTAGAGGCGTCACTACAGACCCTGGTTCGATTCCAGGCTGTATTACAACCGGCCGTGGTTGGGAGTCCCATAGGGTGGTGCACAATTGGCCCGGCGTCGTTATGGTTTGACCGGGGTCGGCCGTCATTGTAAATAAGAATTTGCTCTTAACTGACTTGCCTAGTTAAATAAAGTTTAAATTACAAAAAATGTTTAAAAAAATTAAGAATAGTGGTCTATTTTCTCAATTATTCTGTTTGATCATTTATTGATAAATGTATACATTTTTAATTACAAGAAAATCATGCATTTTCACGTCTTTCATAAGGTGTGAAGTGAAGTTCCTTACTGGCCCTTTAAGAAGGCGGTGACATCCATTGCGTGGAGCAGGCACGATCAGGCCTGCCTCTTGATTGGCTGTCTTGATCGAGAGCTTCTTGAACCTTTTCAAGCCCGAGTACGCTCTACAATCCGTGGAAACAGTGGAGGACCGTGCTAATTCCCAGCGAGCTCCGGTATTCACTCTGCTGCGCGTGCAGGCGCTCACCACTTCGGGGAAATAGGCTTATTTTTGAAAGAGCTCGAGCACTGTGTCGGTTGTAAAAGCCATTCGTTTCTGTTGTCTCGGAAATGCAACATGCGGCAATAGTAAATAGAGTGCTATTAATTCGTGTTTTATAAAAACGTTTCCAAACGCATATTTATGTTCGATTTGAAGCAGAATTGTTAATAATTTTTGATGATTTCTTTCATACGTGCATAACAGGATTTACACATGCAATGTTGGAATGCGGAGGATTCCTCTGACAGTTCTCAGCGCGAGGGATACGTGATCGGTAAACATCCACTTGTTTTTTTGTCGGGATGTTACCAATATTTACACGTTATAGACACGATTTATGAACAAATGCAAAGATAAAGAATAATTGTAAATACCAAGCGCGAGTTCTTTTTTTGAACGACAGGTGAGGGTGTACTGCCTGCTGCCACTTCTGAGTGGTTGACGTAGACAACATCGCATTTTCATTTGATTCATTCAACTTTTTGATCCGAGGTGCCACCTTTATTTCCGTATCATGTATTCACATTTCAATACAATTCCGCAATTGAGACTCGGTTAGTGTAGCCTAAACATCCAGCTTACTGCCCTCCTGTTATATCTGACCGAGGAGAAAGAACAGACCGCGCTGGGAGACATGGCTAAAAACCTGTCGGAGGGACCCAAGGAGCCAGACCTGAATCAGCTACCGGATGAAGAGCTGCTGCGATGCGGCAAGGAGGAGCTGGTCAAGCGCCTACGGAGGCTGGACAACGAGAAGATGAACCTAATGATCGACCACGGCAACATGATGAAAGACGTTAACCGGAGGCTGCAGGTGCACCTGCACGAGATCCGCAACCTGAAGGAGATCAACCAGAAGCTCCAGGACGACAACAACGAGCTGCGTGAGCTCTGCTGCTTCCTGGATGACGACCGGCAGAAGGGCAAGAAGCTGTCCCGGGAGTGGCAGCGGTTTGGCCGGTACTCCGCAAGTGCCATGTGGAAGGAGGTGGGTACCTACCAGCTAAAGCTCAAAGAGCTCGAGACCCACCAGGAGAGGGTGGTGCGGGAGAACATGGACCTGAAGGAGATCATCCTCATGCTGGATGAGGAGAGGAACGGAGTCGGTTCCCGGAGCTCCATAGACTCCCAGTCCAGCCTCACCAACCTGAATGGCGGGACTGGGACAGTTCGGGATGTCGGGGATGGCAGTAGTACCTCCAGCACTGGGAGCGCAGGTAGTCCCGACCACCACCACAACCACAACAGCCACAACCACATACACAAGCTGCCCGCGGAAAGGGAGGGCAAGCTGGGAGGCACCTTCCAGAGGAGGTCCATGGATGACCTGTCAGCACCACACCATCACAGGAGCATCCCTAATGGACTCTGTGGTAAGTCGAAGGTCCTACACCTGTTATACCTGTTATACTCAGCTGTCATACACCTGTTATACCCCCCCGACATTCATCTGTTATACTCACCTGTCATTCACCTGTTATACTCACCTGTCATTCACCTGTTATACTCACCTGTCATTCACCTGTCATACACCTGTTATACTCACCTGTCATACACCTGTTATACTCACCTGTTATACCTGTTATACTCACCTGTCATACACCTGTTATACTCACCTGTCATTCACCTGTTATACTCACCTGTCATTCACCTGTTATACCTGTTATACTCACCTGTCATACACCTGTTATACTCACCTGTCATACACCTGTTATACTCACCTGTCATACACCTCTTATACTCACCTGTCATTCACCTGTTATACTCACCTGTCATTCACCTGTTATACTCACCTGTCATTCACCTGTTATACCTGTTATACTCACCTGTCATACACCTGTTATACTCACCTGTCATACACCTGTTATACTCACCTGTCATTCACCTGTTATACTCACCTGTCATTCACCTGTTATACTCACCTGTCATTCACCTGTTATACCTGTTATACTCACCTGTCATACACCTGTTATACTCACCTGTCATACACCTGTTATACTCACCTGTCATTCACCTGTTATACTCACCTGTCATTCACCTGTTATACTCACCTGTCATACACCTGTTATACCTGTTATACTCACCTGTCATACACCTGTTATACTCACCTGTCATTCACCTGTTATACTCACCTGTCATATACCTGTTATACTCACATGTCATACACCTGTTATACTCACCTGTCATTCACCTGTTATACTCACCTGTCATTCACCTGTCATTCACCTGTTATACTCCTGTCATACACCTGTCATTCACCTGTTATACTCACCTGTCATACACCTGTTATACTCACCTGTCATACACCTGTTATACTCACCTGTCATACACCTGTTATACTCACCTGTCATTCACCTGTTATACTCACCTGTCATTCACCTGTTATACTCACCTGTCATACACCTGTTATACCTGTTATACTCACCTGTCATACACCTGTTATACTCACCTGTCATACACCTGTTATACCTGTTATACTCACCTGTCATTCACCTGTTATACTCACCTGTCATTCACCTGTTATACTCACCTGTCATTCACCTGTCATACACACCTGTCATTCACCTGTTATACTCACCTGTCATTCACCTGTTATACTCACCTGTCATTCACCTGTCATTCACCTGTCATTCACCTGTTATACTCACCTGTCATTCACCTGTCATTCACCTGTTATACTCACCTGTCATTCACCTGTTATACTCACCTGTCATTCACCTGTCATTCACCTGTTATACTCACCTTCATTCACCTGTTATACTCACCTGTCATTCACCTGTTATACTCACCTGTCATACACCTGTTATACTCACCTGTCATACACCTGTTATACTCACCTGTCATTCACCTGTTAAACTCACCTGTCATTCACCTGTTATACTCACCTGTCATTCACCTGTTATACTCACCTGTCATTCACCTGTTATACTCACCTGTCATTCACCTGTTATACTCACCTGTCATACACCTGTTATACTCACCTGTCATACACCTGTTATACTCACCTGTTATACTCACCTGTCACCTGTCATTCACCTGTTATACTCACCTGTTATACTCACCTGTCACCTGTCATTCACCTGTTATACTCACCTGTCATACACCTGTTATACTCACCTGTCATTCACCTGTTAAACTCACCTGTCATTCACCTGTTATACTCACCTGTCATTCACCTGTTATACTCACCTGTCATTCACCTGTTATACTCACCTGTCATACACCTGTTATACTCACCTGTCATACACCTGTTATACTCACCTGTCATTCACCTGTTATACTCACCTGTTATACTCACCTGTCACCTGTCATTCACCTGTTATACTCACCTGTCATATACATGTTATACTCACCTGTCATATACATGTTATACTCACCTGTTATATACATGTTATACTCACCTGTCATTCACCTGTCATATACATGTTATACTCACCTGTTATATACATGTTATACTCACCTGTCATTCACCTGTTATATACATGTTATACTCACCTGTCATATACATGTTATACTCACCTGTCATATACATGTTATACTCACCTGTCATATACATGTTATACTCACCTGTTATATACATGTTATACTCACCTGTCATATACATGTTATACTCACCTGTCATATACATGTTATACTCACCTGTCATATACATGTTATACTCACCTGTCATTCACCTGTTATACTCACCTGTCATTCACCTGTTATACTCACCTGTCATATACATGTTATACTCACCTGTCATTCACCTGTTATACTCACCTGTCATATACATGTTATACTCACCTGTCACCTGTCATATACATGTTATACTCACCTGTCATATACATGTTATACTCACCTGTCATTCACCTGTTATACTCACCTGTCACCTGTCATATACATGTTATACTCACCTGTCATATACATGTTATACTCACCTGTCATTCACCTGTTATACTCACCTGTCATATACATGTTATACTCACCTGTTACCTGTCATATACATGTTATACTCACCTGTCATTCACCTGTTATACTCACCTGTCATATACATGTTATACTCACCTGTCACCTGTCATATACATGTTATACTCACCTGTCATATACATGTTATACTCACCTGTTATATACATGTTATACTCACCTGTCATATACATGTTATACTCACCTGTCATATACATGTTATACTCACCTGTCATTCACCTGTTATACTCACCTGTCATATACATGTTATACTCACCTGTCATTCACCTGTTATACTCACCTGTCATATACATGTTATACTCACCTGTCATATACATGTTATACTCACCTGTCATTCACCTGTTATACTCACCTGTCATATACATGTTATACTCACCTGTCATTCACCTGTTATACTCACCTGTCATATACATGTTATACTCACCTGTCATATACATGTTATACTCACCTGTCATTCACCTGTTATACTCACCTGTCATATACATGTTATACTCACCTGTCATTCACCTGTTATACTCACCTGTCATATACATGTTATACTCACCTGTCATATTCATGTTATACTCACCTGTCATATACATGTTATACTCACCTGTCATTCACCTGTTATACTCACCTGTCATTCACCTGTTATACTCACCTGTCATTCACCTGTTATACTCACCTGTCATACACCTGTTATACTCACCTGTCATATACATGTTATACTCACCTGTCATTCACCTGTTATACTCACCTGTCATATACATGTTATACTCACCTGTCATATACATGTTATACTCACCTGTCATATACATGTTATACTCACCTGTCATACACCTGTTATACTCACCTGTCATTCACCTGTTATACTCACCTGTCATTCACCTGTTATACTCACCTGTCATACACCTGTTATACTCACCTGTCATATACATGTTATACTCACCTGTCATACACCTGTTATACTCACCTGTCATTCACCTGTTATACTCACCTTCATTCACCTGTTATACTCACCTGTCATTCACCTGTTATACTCACCTGTCATTCACCTGTTATACTCACCTGTCATATACATGTTATACTCACCTGTCATACACATGTTATACCTGTTATACTCACCTGTCATACACCTGTTATACTCACCTGTCATTCACCTGTTATACTCACCTGTCATATACATGTTATACTCACCTGTCATACACATGTTATACCTGTTATACTCACCTGTCATTCACCTGTTATACTCACCTGCCATTCACCTGTTATACTCACCTGTCATTCACCTGTTATACTCACCTGTCATTCACCTGTTATACTCACCTGTCATACACCTGTTATACTCACCTGTCACCTGTCATTCACCTGTTATACTCACCTGTCATACACCTGTTATACTCACCTGTCATTCACCTGTTATACTCACCTGTCATTCACCTGTTATACTCACCTGTCATTCACCTGTTATACTCACCTGTCATTCACCTGTTATACTCACCTGTCACCTGTCATTCACCTGTTATACTCACCTGTCATTCACCTGTTATACTCACCTGTCACCTGTCATTCACCTGTTATACTCACCTGTCATACACCTGTTATACTCAGCTGTCATTCACCTGTTATACTCACCTGTCATTCACCTGTTATACTCACCTGTCATTCACCTGTTATACTCACCTGCCATTCACCTGTTATACTCACCTGTCATTCACCTGTTATACTCACCTGTCATTCACCTGTTATACTCACCTGCCATTCACCTGTTATACTCACCTGTCATTCACCTGTTATACTCACCTGTCATTCACCTGTTATACTCACCTGCCATTCACCTGTTATACTCACCTGTCATTCACCTGTTATACTCACCTGTCATTCACCTGTTATACTCACCTGTCATACACCTGTTATACTCACCTGTCATTCACCTGTTATACTCACCTGTCATACACCTGTTATACTCACCTGTCATTCACCTGTTATACTCACCTGTCATTCACCTGTTATACTCACCTGTCATTCACCTGTTATACTCACCTGTCATTCACCTGTTATACTCACCTGTCACCTGTCATTCACCTGTTATACTCACCTGTCATTCACCTGTTATACTCACCTGTCACCTGTCATTCACCTGTTATACTCACCTGTCATACACCTGTTATACTCAGCTGTCATTCACCTGTTATACTCACCAATGGGCCATATCAGCCATGCTTGAGCTGGGATGTTGAATGCATCGGATAAGGTGGAATTAGACTTTGCACCAGCAGTAGGGACTAAGAAAGCAGAGCCATCCCTATATGAGTTAGAAACAGACAGACAGCTATTCAGACAGACATACCATTCAGACAGACAGATATACCGTTCAGACAGACAGATATACCGTTCAGACAGACAGACATACCATTCAGACAGACAGACATACCGTTCAGACAGACAGACCGTTCAGACATACAGGTCATTCAGACAGACAGGCCGTTCAAACAGACAGACATACTGTTCAGACATACAGGTCGCTCAGACAGACAGGCCATTCAGACAGACAGTCCGTTCAGACAGACGGACCGTTCAGACATACAGGCTGGTCAGACAGACAGACCGTTCAGACATACAGGCTGGTCAGACAGACAGACCGTTCAGACATACAGGCTGGTCAGACAGACAGACCGTTCAGACATACAGGCTGGTCAGACAGACAGACCGTTCAGACATACAGGCTGGTCAGACAGACAGACCGTTCAGACATACAGGCTGGTCAGACAGACGGACCGTTCAGACATACAGGCTGGTCAGACAGACAGACCGTTCAGACAGACAGAACTACATCATAACACAAGAGACGTTGGACAGTGATGCTGCCAAGGCCTGAGTGGCCCTGCCCCTCTAGATGGATTCAGGCAAGGCCAGAGTGGCCCTGCCCCTCTAGATGGATTCAGGCAAGGCCAGAGTGGCCCTGCCCCTCTAGATGGATTCAGGCAAGGCCTGAGTGGCCCTGCCCCTCTAGATGGATTCAGGCAAGGCCAGAGTGGCCCTGCCCCTCTAGATGGATTCAGGCAAGGCCAGAGTGGCCCTGCCCCTCTAGATGGATTCAGGCAAGGCCCACACAGCAGTGGATCAACCAGCCATATGACAGAGTCTGACCGACTGGCTTTTTGGTGGACAGACACACCGCACCATATGTGTCACCATATGACAGAGTCTGACCGACTGGCTTTTTGGTGGACAGACACACCGCACCAAATGTGTCACCATATGACAGAGTCTGACCGACTGGCTTTTTGGTGGACAAACACACCGCACCAAATGTGTCACCATATGACAGAGTCTGACCGACTGGCTTTTTGGTGGACAGACACACCGCACCATATGTGTCAC